>NW_010524939.1:0-1242 GCF_000687285.1 Phaethon lepturus | reverse complement strand
GGGGGGGGGGGGTGCAGGGCAATGCAAATCACAAGCGTTCCTTTTTTAATCTACTAGTGCTACTTCAATTCCTACTTCTCGCAGAACTTGAAAACCTAAGCCATACACAGCATCAAAACCCCACATCTGTACAGTTGAGATCATTTAGCAAGGAATACGCCCACTCCATTCTGACTAGAGACAGATTCCCTCCCAACAGTGGGGGTTTAATCAATGCAAAACCATTAATGGGGTGGAGGAAATTCTCTGAACGCGACTCAGCTCTCATCCAAGCCCCACCACCACCTCTCCACAAACGCTCCTTATCACCTTGCTGAGCTACGCGCCTAAGCCAACCCACAATAACGTGAGGTTTCCATGCAAACCCGAGGACAAGAGTCTGTTGACAAGATACAGGGGCGCACCGACCAGGCACCCGGAAGGAAAGAAAGAAGCGTTACTACGCCTCCAAAAACCAAGAAGCTGAATAGTTGGAATAGAAGAGGAAGGGGTGAAAACAGAAGCGGGGGGAAAAAAGGGGGAGGGAAAGAAGTTTGTGGGGGTTTTTTAAAGGAAAAGACACCTTTCCCCTTGGTGAGGAAAAGCTACCCTTAAGCACAAAAAAGGAAGGGGGTTTAAAGAGAAAACAGAAAACAAACAAACAAACCCACTACCTATTAAAATACCATCGAACCCACCGAGACAATAACGTGTATTTCCTGCATCACATAGAGTTCAAGCACAGCCTGCCCACACCCGACTCGATGTCGTGTCGTGTCTAATTCCCCCCCGCCCCCAGCACCGGAGGGCGGCAGACTGACCTGTCACAAATGGCAGCAACAGCAACGGAAGAGATGATGAGCAACGCTGTACCCGGCCGCTAAGAGAAGGGGGAGGAGCAGGAATCTTTTATCTTCAGGGCATTGATTCTCGTCCCCTTTTCTTTCCAGTTCCCCTTTTATTTTTTCCCTACCCCCGAAAAAAAAAATACACACACAAAAAAACACCTTTCTTTTTCCTCCTTCCTTCCTCCCTCTCCCCCCAATATACTGACCCAGAGTTTAAAACAAAGAGACGGAAATAGCCGAGTGCGGACCGAATGAAGCCGACTGAGCGTGTCATAGCACATGCGCACTGTGTGTACGTATACGCGCAGATCTATATCTTTGCCTCTGTCGAGATATGGGATTGGTTTCACGTTATCCATTTCTCCTACCCCACTCCGTTATGCGTGTTGATTCAAAGAAATCCAAACTTAAGAAA
>NW_010524938.1:566-780 GCF_000687285.1 Phaethon lepturus | reverse complement strand
AGGGATCTGGGGCAGGCTAAGAGTAAAGTCAAGCCCCTGAATTTCAGGAAAGCAAAATTCCAGCTCTTCAAGGAGCTCTTCAGTAGGACCCCCTGTGAAACTGCCCTCAAGGACAAGGGAGCAGAACAGAGCTGGCTTTCCATAGAGTGCAAGAGCTCTCGATCCCCAGGTATAAGAAATCAGGAAAGGAAGGCAAGAGACCAGCATGGCTGAG
>NW_010524938.1:0-420 GCF_000687285.1 Phaethon lepturus | reverse complement strand
CAGCCAGAAAAGGAAGGTCAAAGAAAGTGTATCCCCTTGATGAGCAAGACTGGCAGACTGGTAACAATGGATGAAGATAAAAAGGCTGAGGTACTCAATGACTTCTTTGCCTCAGTCTTCACTGGCAACCTCTTTTCCCACACTCAGGTAGATGGACTGCAAGACAAGGACTGGAGGAGCAAAGTGTCTCCCATTGTAAGAGAAGGTCAAGTTTGAGACCACCTGAGGAACCTGAACATGCACAACATGGGACCTGATGTAGTTGCCAAGACACTCTCTGTGATACTTGAAAACTCGTGGCAGTCAGTTGAAGTCCTTGGAGATTGGAAACACTGCACTCATTTTTAAAAAGGGTAGCTGGGAACTACTGACCCATCAACCTCAATTCTTGCCTGGGAAGATCATGGAGCAGGTCCTCCT
>NW_010524937.1:0-1558 GCF_000687285.1 Phaethon lepturus | reverse complement strand
AGACCCTCCCCTCCCTCCCCTGGGCCTCCTCCCCTGGACCACCTACTCTTGGCCACCTCTTGCCCCGGACCATGTCCCCTGGGCCATCTCCTTCCCACCATCCCCACAGAAACTCCTTCACTGGGCACCTTGCCCTGGGCCACCTCTCCCGTTCCTCCTTCCCTGGACCTCCTCCCCTGAGCAACCATCTTCTCCCTTGGCCAGCTGGGACATCTCCTCCTCAGATGATCTCCTCCCCTGGCCCTTCTCCCTCCCTGAGCAAGCCATTCCCTGGTCCTCCTTTCTTCTCTAAGCTCTCTCCTGGAAAGCCTTGTTCCATGGGTACCTACCCCTGGGCCACCCTCTCATGCTCCAGCTTTCCTGGACCACCTCCTCTGGGCAACCTTCCTTTGGACATCTGCCTTGGACAACCTCTGCTGGGCCATCTCCTCTCCCCACTGATCCTTCTCCTTCCCTGGACCTCCTTGCCCTCTGGGCCACTTCCCATAGCCCTCCTCGCCTGGGCAACCTCCTCCTTCAGACAACCCTCCCCTGGTCATCTCCCCATCTCTTGCCCTAGGTCTGCTCCTCCTCTGGGCCACCTCCTGTGGTCCCTTCCCTGGCCACCTCACCTGCCATCCGCCACGTCCCCAGGCCCCTGTGCATGGCCAGAGCTCACCCACCTCAGGGTTCCTCCAGGACCCCCACCTGCAGCCTTGAGGAGCAAGTGACAACCTCAGCACTGCGCCTTTTAAAACTCCCGAATCCAAGTTTTATTACCGTGTAGGAGAAGAGGGATCACTCACAATATATTGTTCGGAAAAGAAATACATTCAACAGCATTTACAGTGGAATGACATTAAAGTCCTTTGGGGGCGGAACAGAAAGACCAGGAGATGGTGCTCTGAATAAGTGTTGCCACTAGATGATCTCTGGAAGTTAGAGCAATTTTTTAAATTAGCCTAACAAAAGGGGGATTTCCGATTTGGAGGGTGCTCCTCGCGCTCCCCCGAGCTCCGCTAAGCTGTGCAGGGTCCGTGATGGTGATTTCTAGACAGACGCAGCGATGGGGGGTACACCAGAGAGGACCTCTGGGGGTCCCAGAGCCCAGGAGGACCCTCACTGCCTGCACTCACTGAGCAACATCTCACTCCCCGCTCTCCTCCGTTGCTGGAACGCTCGGATCCTGGTTTGGGGACAGCCCGTGCGGGAGTTTCTCACCCCCCAAGCTCTCGGGTAACGCTTGCATTGACAAAGCAAACAAGGAAAATAAGGCATTTCGAAGAGCTCAGTTTCTAGCCCGTTTTACAGAAACGATTCAGGCCCCGAGTGGAACAAACCCCCCCCGGGCAACTTCGGCTGCCATCGCAAAACCGAGCCAGCGGCACGAAGGCTCAGCACGGAGCATTCTCCGCTCTCCCAGGCAGGCAAAGCCCGAGGAAGACCTGCTCGTCCTGGGGCCGGGACACCCGGCAGGTCTCCGCAGGCTGCATCCCACGGGCAATGCCGCAGTTTGGATCACTTAATTGCTGCAGCGGCTTCCCCGAGCGACGGGCAAACCTCTGGGAAGGGTCTGGAA
>NW_010524936.1:27981-41544 GCF_000687285.1 Phaethon lepturus | reverse complement strand
GAAGAGTAAACCTGTCTAAGCCACGAGCCGGGCTTAGCCGGTCACCTCTTCCTTTTCCAAAAGGAGAGGAGGGCACAGCTTTCCTTTGAGCAGCCTAGGAGGTGTGAGACAACAACTTCTCTGCAACCTTTCAAAGCGCTTGCCCCCAAGATGCTTTCCCATCCTAGCCTGCACTTGAGCACGTCTCAGGTAGTCTGGTGCCAGGAAGGTGTAGGCTGGAGACATACTGGACATGGAGATATGCACAGGACATATTGTAAAGAGATTGATTCAAAATCCCCGTAAATTGGATCATCTGCATCTTGGGCAAGGTGGGAGACGCAGGATATATGTGTGTGTGTGAAGGGATTTTGACAATGGTAAGAATAAGGTTAAAACCCAGAGCTGTTCAGGCTGAGAAGATTAGGGTTTAAAATGAGTAAAGAGGTGAGGGTGAAGGCACAGGTATGAAAGCTTCAAACCACTTTTTAACTATTTTTTTTTAATTATCGGATATGATGACAAATTAAGATTAACAGACCTTATCTGAAATGCATGCATGTTTAAAATGAGGAAGAAGGAAAACACCTTCAGAAGCAGTCAGCTTCCTGTCTTGTGCTTTTGAAATCTCGCTGATGGCTCACAGAACAGATCTCAAATATATATATATGTATATAAACTCCACAGCTAAAAGTAGTCTATTTTAAAAGACAAGTGTTTCCTCACATGAGGAACATTGTACTCAAGCGTTCAGTCTTTGTGATCCATATGGATTTCATCAACTTGTTTGCCAGGAATTTAGGAAAAACAAACTTTATTCATGTTCCTTAGAGAAATGAATTCAGTTCGTGGTCTGTGCAAAAAGAAATACAGCTTGGGAACAAAAAAGCCCAGGGCATTCCTGGAACTGGAAGGTCAGAGAGCCAAAATAATTGATCCACTTAATATGTGAAACGAGTGACTTGCAATGGCATCTTCATCAGCACTTTGTACTGAATACAGGGTTTCAGCTTAGAAAGTGATTTCATGTCACATCCCATAAAGGGCCCCCAAACGTGAAGTGCTTTCACAAGCCCCCTGTGGAAGCCCGGCACTCCCGTTGCTGAGAACAGCATTAACTCCAAATCTGTTGCCTTTTCTGCTCTTCCTTTGGCTTGAGAAATCCTGAAATCCTCTTTTCTGGACAGTCCCTCAGTTGTGACAGAGGTTGACATGCACTTTCTACATTAGGCAGGGGATGGAAAGGGAAACCACTCTTCAAGCACAGACCCAAACCTCCATCTTCTCAACCCCCTGCCCAGTTTCCTGGTCACTGCACAAAGACCATGTCCCTTCTCTGCTGATCTCCCCTGGGTCTCAGGACTCCTGCTGTCCTGGTGTAAACATGGACAAGCTTCAGGAGAAGACTGGAGGCTCTCCCACATCCCCAGCCTTGTTCTAGAGCACCCCATGGGGACATTTTCTGTAGACATGGTAGAAATCACTGAGTTTCCCTGGGACCTATGTTTTCTACTTCCCAGCCTGGAATTATTTGTGAAAGGTTGGCCCCCTTGTACACTTAGATGAATGTAAAATCTAAGACTTCGCCATTGTGGTGATACAAGTGGAGGAAGGCTAAGAAATGCTAGAGGAAGGAGATCCTGAAAGAGCAGGAGGGAGCTGAAAAGACCAGCCAGCGCATGAGTTCACTTCCTGTCTGTCCATCCTTTCATGACACAGACCTACGCTGGGAGGGCTTGTTCTTCCAAACATGGGCACCTACTGCTACCTAAAATGTATTTGAGATGCCTATGTGCTATTCTGAAAACAATGCTTCTCTGCCTTTGAGGAGTTTACTCCCAGTACAAACTTTTTTTTGAACTAATTAACTTTTCCATGTCTTGCAATATTTCTAGACAGAAAAAAAGTAAAGTTGTTTTGCCTCATTTGATGTTACATACTTGGATGGAGGGAAAAAATCAACTTCAAATTAAAACCTTTTCAACTGTTTTAGACCTCCAGCTGAAAGATGGGGTGTAGCTTCCAGTAGAAGCACCCATACCTGGATGCTACTAGAGGCCTGCAGCCTAAACTTTTGGGAGCTAGAGTTAGATGAAATGAGACCTATCCCAAATTACTCCGTACTATGCCTTGTTATATCAGTTTGTGTATAAAGAATTTAGTTGTATAAGCCTAGTTTTTGTTTTCCAAGGAAATCTGTGGACCTTTACGTAATCAGTATTTTGTTTTCTGTGTCAGAAAGGACAGGAGGTTTCTGGACTATGGGTTAACCTACATCGCTACTGCAAACAGAGGCATTTATCTCCAGTGACGCTTACTTTAAGAGTACAACCTAATGCAGGAAATAATGCATATTTTGATTCATTCTTAAAGAACGTAATTATGCAGATTAATCTCTATACTGCCCAAGTTAAAATAGCCAGGCCTAAAACTAATGCATTGCAAATCTTTACAGTTGTGACATTATAATATGGTATCTGATCAGCTTTTAAAGGAAGCTGCATTACTGCTCTGTGAGAGGTTTGTTACATTGAATTAATGTTGCATTAGAACCCTTTCAGTAAGTCAAATGACATTACTCACTCATACAGCGTTCTTGGCAAGCCTCAAAAAACACTTTTTAATACTTATGAACTATGAGACAGAGCCAGACAGTGATCTGATGTTTAAAACAGGACTAGGCACCTAATTTCAAAATTGCAGCAAAGAAAAAAAAAAAAAAAAGAAAAACAGAAAGAAAAAAAATGTCGTTAGGTTCTGAAGCCTAAAGGCACCTACTTTTGGTAAATGTTTCTATGTAACCCTGCATCCTGACCAGAGTAGAGTAATTTAGCCTCTTCTTCACATGTTACTGTGAAAAATAACTTGTGAAACCACAATTATTCTTCAAACAATGCGGAGAAAAAATGTCCGTAGCTGACCTATTCTTAGAAAATGAACCTGATGTTTTGTAAGGGTGCGTGTGGGACCTGCACAGCCTGGTGCTGGGAGGGAGGAAGGGACCGTCCCTTTCTGTCCCCGGCTGGAAAGGCCCCAGCAGTGTTTCCTCTGTCCCTTTCTCTGTCTGAGCAGCGCAAAGGGACCAAATCACATGAGCAAATCCATGGTTACCCCTGTTTAGCATTCAGACGATGGCACTTGGCCGGCCTTTCTCATGGCAACAACCACCCTCAGACGCATTCAACTCCTTGGCTGTCCATCCCTCAACGAGTCTTCAGGTGGCTCTTGGATACAGGCTAAGAAAGTGAAAAATCCTGCACATCATGGGTTAATTTTTATGCCGATGATGACTGTAGCTGTTTACTTTTTAAACAAATGCCTGATATACACTGCAACTGGCTGAGTGCACAGCCAAAAACAGACCACAGGAAATCTCTTTGACAGCCAGGAAGGCAGAATTGTTAACATGGGTCTGCATTACAGTACAAAAAAGAAAATTAAAAAGAAAAAAAAAGACAGAAAAAAAAGGTTATGACATCTCAGGGAGAAAAGTTGATGCTACAAAAAAACCCCACAAATGGCTGTTTTCTAAGAAGAGACGTCTATTAATAGCACAGGGCATAAATAACTCTTTCCATTTTATCTGAAGGATTATTGTGGCTTTTCACCGCAGTTTTTTTTCAACGGAAGTAAAGACGACTCTGTAATACCAAGCAAATAAACCAGCCTAATATAAAAATCTCACTGGAGATAAGAAAGTACACTAGGTTATTTATTGCTATATTTTTATGTTTTTTTCAGTACTCCTTTGATCCGTGTTAACACAGGCATTAAACTGACAGCTTAAGGCCACAATACGTACTGCGATATTGAAAGCAAATAACGTATAAAAGGGTATCAAATCGTCCATTTAGAGTCAGTTACAAGTTTTGGTTAATGCAGTTCTCCAGGGTCTAGATCCACTTATACGGATAAAATGTTTATTGTTTTTTTCAAAAACTAGTAGACAGAGAAGCTGTGCGTCCTCCTGTTTTTTAAGGTATAAACATCTGCAGCAGACGCCGGGGTTGATTCTCCTTCCAGTTACGGTGTTGTAACAAGAGTTGCTTCACAGGCGGCAGAGGAATTTCAGCAGTAAATGAAAAAAGAATAAGGCTCATTGTGCTTTTAATTTTGTTTCATGTAGGCAAGAGGGGAGAAAATTGATTTTAGTCCCAGCCTTTTTTTTCTCATACATGTCACTGATGCATTTTCAACCCTTGGAGAATTGGTGAATGTGGGAATACAGGCTCTAATACAAAACACTTGGCCTGTTTTCAGTTCCTAACACATACTCCAGAGTTCATGTTATGGTTATCAGAAAGAATCTATGAAAAATGAAGCTGCACACAACTGCAGACCATCAGCATGGCTTAACCCCGTCAGGCAGGGATGAAGCAGGAAGTGCTTTGTGACACTGACTGGCAGAAATACAAACTGATGAAGAAAACACGCGGCAGGAAAGAGGGTCTTAGGCGGTGAGTTAGAGCTGAGGACATTAACTACAACTATACTCTGCCAGGGCCGAGATCAGAGGAGCCTGACATACTTGTTAAAGGTTTCATCAAAAGGATTAGTTCCAGCAGCTTTTTTTAACCTTTCCTACAACACAATTTACCCAAAGGTGGCCGAGGGCAACAGGGGCTGCCCTGTGAGATAACATTTTTAATTGTACAAATGCCATTCTTGATGTCATAATCCCGAGGTTAATGCAGTTGCAGGTCCCAAACAGATGTGCCGTAGGCTGCCCATCCTACGGAGAGGTGGCCACGCAGACATAAAACAGTTAAAACGGCCACAGTTCAGTGACAAATTAAGCAACCGCCCTGGGTGTTTTCCTACATTTCACCCATGTACTTTTGCACTCTATTAAACATTCTTAGCCTCTATGTAAAGCAAACAAAAAAAAAAATCATTCGTACAATGTGTTACCGAGGATCAACAACCAAGTATAGTCACTGCCTAATGGGATGGCTCAGGGACAGGGCAAGGAGGTCTGTGAATGAAGGAAAAGAAAAGCAAAAGGGGAAGAGCCCCGAAAATATTTGGAAACCACCATGCTAAATATTACACCTTGTTGTATTTTGGCAGTACTGATTAATAAGAAATATGTTTTAAAGAGAACCTTGGCATCTTCTGTTAAATTCAAATACACCTGCTAGATTTTAGCAGAGATCATATTTTCCACATGGGGAGAATTTGTCGATGGGTTTGCAGATGAGGTACTCTCTTCTTCCTTAAGGAAAAAAACATTTCTTAGAAGAGATGTTCACACCACACAGTTCAAAGAGTAAATTTTTTTTTTTTTTTCACTTTTAAACAGAGCAAACAAAAATGTGCTAAGCTGTCACCTATACCACCAGTTCCCAAGCAGGGAAGCATGCCTCATTGTTGTCACTCAAGGATGCAAGGGTTGCAGTTCAGTTAAGCAAATGACTGAATCTGGGCAAGTTTCAGATGAAGGCCATCTTGAATATTTCTGCACCACACTTCCAAAATCTGCAGTGTGGGACAGAGTAGTCCAGAGACATTCACATGGGGGCGAGAATGGGTGAAAAGCAGCAGGCTAGGACACTGGGAAGGGGGAGATCAGTTTTAAGAAAAGGCAATTCCATTCAGGGAGTCAGAACTTGGGTTGGGAGTCACTATGAGATGCATCAAGTTGGACCACTCTCATCCAGGCTTCAGAAAGGCTGGGGAAAATAAACAATGGGTCATATTCCTGTTTAGTATGTCATCTGCATTGCCTACAAAAGAGGAGCTTCTCTTCTCAGGTCCAGCAACTGTGACCCAGCACCTTCTGCCCTCAGACCTTGGTTATCAGGGTAACTCCATGCATCACAAGACTGAAGGGTGTCTCACCATGGATCCACATTTCTCTGCTAATGGCCACAATCTTGTATCACACGTCTGGGGGAAGAGTTAAGAGATCATGGGAGTGATGCTTTGATTATCAAGGACATATATATATATACACATATATACACATATACAAATATGACTACACAGTCACTAGGGCTGAAATAATTGCCACACAAATCCTATCCTGAACTGCTCTTCATCACTACACCTTGCAGCAATTGGCAAGGAAAATTGTGTATTTGCAGAAGATATGTTAAAGGAGGGTTTACTCTTCCTAAATACTGGATAGGATGGGAATAAGGAGGGGAAGAATGATACAAGGAAAGGAGTACTTAGTGTGGTGGAGCCAAGTTACTCAACAAGAAGAGTGATGGAATTGGGAGGGGAAGGGGTTATTTAAAACCGGGATTGGGGAAAAGCTAACAGGTGCTGGGGAGCACTCAGGTCAGATAAAGACATCTGCTAGAGATGTCAAGAGCACAAAGGTAACTCTGTGTCTGGGAGTAGAGGGTAGGATAAAAACGACAACTGAACAGGAAATGGGAAAGACTGGGAGTGTAGAGGTACATCCCAGCGAAGAAACAGGGTGTCAGATGGCAGAGTGAAATACAAACAGACACACAAAAAGTGTGAATACAGACACTTGTGAGAAGCCTGGGGGGAAAAAAAAATAAAAAGAGAAACAGGTGCACTAGAATGGCTGACAGAGGGAGGATGATAACATAAAAGCATTTCTGAAACACGATGGAGTGGTAAATTTTAAGGCAGAAATATCCTTCCATCAGGCTTTATAAGTGAATGAGAAGTCTTTGAGAGACTCTCTACCTCCCATAGACACTATAGGCTTGACTCAAAACTGTTAGCTGACTTACGGTCTGCATTACATAGGTGATATGACAGGATGTCCATAATGATCCTCTGACTAAAATTTAGAAATGAACCAGTATAAAATATAGCAGATGGACAGATCAGCTTGCACAGAGGAAGCCATTTATATCAGTAGTTCTGTGAGATTTTAAGTCATTGAAAGCTGATCTTTTTCCTTTAACAAATGTGTGACTACATTTAGTCAGCTTATGCTAAAGCATATCACAACATATGCATCCATTCATTTAAAGAAGTGAGTGAAAAAAGAGTTAAAAAAATAAACTGCCAGGGCCTTTATGCAATGTACTTTTGTTTAATACAAAGAACACAAAACCCTTTCAGTTAATTGCATGTTTGATCATCAATATCCTGTCTTTTGCAAGTAAATACACCCACGCAAGAAATTCAAATAAGGTACTTCTGAGTACAGAAGCTTTCAACTACTTTCAGTTTATTTATCTAGGTTATTCTACATGTTGGTGTTCATCTTTCTCATAAGAGGACTTAAAAACAATCCGCTTGATGAGCTTTAATAAAAGGCGATAAACAGAGCTAACAATGTAAATTGAAAGTAAACACATAGGACCAGTAGCATCATATAACACGACAGGATTTATGAAACAACTCCCTCAGCAAAAACACTTGATTAGACTTTGTTTCAAAAACATCTGTAATTAGGACACATGTGAATTCACACTCTGTCCCTAAATTAATTATTTTTACAAGAGGTGAGCACTGCTTTCCTCCTGACTTCTCTGCAAAGAAATGCTTGTAGGATAAGGGTGATTCATTCCCACCAAGTCCATGGCAAAAGTCCCATTTGTGGTAGTGGTACGGGACAAAGTCCCCACACCAAACACCATCGAGGTGTCCCAGACATCTCAGCCCAGATGCAGAGGTACCTCCTTTCTGCAGGTGGTTCTCGCTCTTTCCATTGCTTACATGGGCAAAGAAACTGTGTTCTTAAACTTAGAGACTTCTTATGATTTCAGGTGCACTTAGGCTCCAGGTTTTGAGTCTCAGGTTTTGAGCTCTGGGGGCTAAAAGCAAGGTCTAGGAAAGCTATGAGGTCTATCGCCCGTATGGTTAGAACTGGCATTACAGGATACATAGAAACGTTTATAACTCAGGTAGTAAAACATAATGAAGTGAGTCGTTTCCACAAGGCTGGCATAGGACCACCTGGTGGGACCTGTTATTTGGGAACTGGAAGTCCTCTAGTCCCCGCAACCTGGAATTCATGGTAGGCAGCACAAGTGAACTCTGATAAGGAATCAAAAGGTGACTTTGGGCTAAGCTCCACGTGGCTGTACGGAACAGCTACCAGGACATGCCCCTTGCAGAATTGCCTCACTGCTATTATATGTCTCTAAGGCCAAACCTGGATTTTCAAATTCACTGTTTAGATACTATGTCACCTTGGAGGCACCCAACTCATAGTTTCTATAGGAAACTTTTTTCGGTACCTAAATAACTTTCTCTTGAAACAACAACATAAGTTTTGATGGCGTCAAGCAAGCAGGCACCTAATTCACGTCTAAAGACAGACCATATACTCCTCTGCCTGCAAAGGCCAGTCTGGGAGTTGGTTTTGTGCCATACCTTTCTACACCTCTACAAACAAAGTAGGCACCAAAGTCTGAACCACAGGGACCTGCATGCCTCCATGTGGAATCCATGGCCAAGAACCCTCTCCTGGGTGTCCGTTACAAAACCAGCCATTTCTGACAAGTGGCAGTCAAAAGAGGAAAGAAAGGTTTCGTATTTCTCACATTGCCAGAGAATACTTTAACCCTGTCTCCCATCTTCCACTGGCCTTTATGAGAACAGGTGCACTAAGGTAACCAGCTCCAGGAGTTGTTTCATAGCTGTGACCCCAGTTAAGAGTAGGCGGTTCTTTGCAACCTCAAAGTAGGTGTTTCACTTTCAGAAGTAGTGCCTAAACCACGCTATCTCATATGTATTTCCTAATAGCCAGCTAAGTTTTTCCACCCTCTACCAAATTCTGTGGATCTGTTTTCTGGCACTTTCTCGCCTCATGGTTTGATTTCACTACTGGCAAAGACACAGATTCCTGTAATATAATGTCAGCAGTCTGAAAGATGAATGTGCAACCGAAGCTAGCCCTCTAGGTTCCCTCTACAGTAAGTGGAGAAGAATCGGTGTTTCCAAGCAATGCTACATCCCTTACCACAACCGCTCCATCTAAGATGCCGGGTTGTATCCATGTCTAAAAGGATGTCTCCTTTTAATAAAGATTAAAAGCTTTCTTTTTCTAAAAGAAACAAGGTAAAATGAAATTGTGAAATACGGTACTGGTTAGAAAAGTTGCCCAGTTTCTACTTGATGACACTGCAAGGTTTTTGAAGGCTTTACCTAAATCCTCAGCACCTAGTGGATATAAATCAGTCAGTCAGTTCCTATGACTGTAGAAGCTGAATACGTTATCTTCCAACTCAAGGCTATATAAGGCTTTCCAGTCCCAAACAATGAATATTAGAAATGGCAAGAGCCTGTGCAACTCAGAGCCAAGCACTGACGATGTTTGAAGTCAAGCTAAAAATACAGCCCCTGTCCAGATCCCAAACAAGGCAGGCAACAACAGCAGATGGTTATAGGGGATACAGTGGCAGAGATACACAAACACGTGCACAGCAAGGCACAACATTATACCATCATTGCATTCTCACACTGCCTGCTACCTTCATTCAGTGCATTTCCTGGAATTTCTTACCAATGTTTAGTTCTTTTCAATTCATTCTGAAAAATGTTTTACTAAGTTGGTAAAATCATGTCAGACAGAGCTTGGCTGCCTGGTTTCCAGGTTTGTGTCATGTAACTCATTAACTCAAATGGCTTTGCAGCAGTCCGTGTTGAGCAATGCAGTCCCCATTCAGACTTCTGTTCTAAGCCCTGTATTCACACATTCTTAGCACGATGCAAAATTTTCCCCCGAATCCAGAGTCATCAGTTCAGCCATTCCCAAACACCATGTAAGCCAGCCTCCTGCTCTGAATTCCTGCTCGCTGCAGGAACAGTAGAAAGGAGGCTTAAGTGCCCAGAGGTCAGTGTTTGGGAAGCCCCTTCTGCAGCTTTGGAGCAGGTCCATCTTTCTTCAACTGATCTTGTTTCTTTATACAAACTAAAACAAAGTTTATTTAACCTCTTATTATCAAGCCTCCAGTGGTAGATTTCCATGGCCTCCTACTCTAGTTTAGCATTTAGTCATCCTTTAGGTCAGAAATACTTTTTGCCTTGATCTCCTTTAATGAAACTATTTCTTCTCCCTGGGGACCTGCAAAGCAGATGATTCCCCTCCTTTTGGAGGTAAAATTTAAATGCTGCCATCATTGCATCTTCTTATGTTATGCTGAGATATCAGCAAATCGCTTTGGTAAGTACAAACTGTCACATGCATTAAAGGTAGAAGCATCATCTAGATTCTAAAGAAGTCCCATGTATGGCTTTGTGCTGTGGGATGTTTTTAGGAACCGTTGCAAGTGTCTCTGCATTAACCTGATCATTCTCTGAGTACTTTGACTTTCAGCTGGGAACCACCTCTGTTTGCTGATGGTAGGATTTAACTTGTCTAAATGTAAGTATCTAACATGTAGTCAGCTAGCCTAAGCATACTGCTTTGGGTTATGCCTGAATGAAGGAGAGAAGAATCCCTGGAGACAGAGAAGAATCCTTATTTCAGACCATTCCCCTTGAGTGGGATGAACCCATCACCCCTGACCACAGAAGAACCTTAAAGGATGAGCTTAACTTGGAGCTAGAGAGATCTTAACCCTAGCAACCAACTCTGGGATCACAAAATGCATTTTTACATGTCCGCTTCAACAAAAATCATTGTGGTTTTCAAGTGCAGACTTTTCACGAGACAGGGTAAGCAAACTTTTATCACTTTTCAACCAATGATGTCCTATGTGGTGCTCTAACACATCAGCCATACAGCCCGATCCTACTCAAAGTGTGTTGGGACCCCATCTTCTTAAGGAATGTTTTTGCACAGCTTTGCAAGCAGTACTTGAGTGTTGTAGCGCTGATGGGAATTCACATATCCACACAGAAACAAGCAATTCTTCACATGGAGCTACATGAAAAATTTAGACAAAAACTCAGGCTTGAAAAGACAGAAAACAAACCTATTAATTGGGTGTGGCCTGGTGGAGGCCATTAAGGTTAGAAAATGTTTGGCCATACTGGTGCATGGCTTGCTTTTCATTATCTTAAAAAAACCAGACAAAACCACAGCAGAGCTCCCTCAAAGTCCAGCAGGATGGTGCTGGGTAGGATGCTTTCCCAGCTGATGTTCAGATACAATTCCTGGCCCTGTACCCTGCAATTTAATTTACTGTGAAACTGTGCCTTAAAGTGTCAGTCTAACTTGAATAAAGATTAGGGGATATGGTTTTGCAGAAACACCAAGAGATTCTTTTTTTTTTTTTCCCTTTTCCTTTCTTTTTTCTTCTTAGTATTGAATGCAGAGAGGAAAAGGCAGGCAGATGCATGTCATAAATAAACCCAAAGTGAACAAAGAACAGATCTCCCAAGGAACTTGCTGTCTCAGTACTTGGAGCACAAAGAAATGAAGTAAGCACAGCCCTTCATACAGGAAGTCCTTCACTTCCTCAAGAAGTTCGAACATGCCGAGAAAGCAAAACAATTTCACAAGGCCAAAGTATATGGGCTTCTAATCCCATGAAAGTAGTATATGCTCTGTTGCAAATCCAGAGTCAACAGAGCTTTCCTTTAACACAGGCAAAGCAGAGTGAAACCACAGGTCTAGTACTGATAAGGTTGTTATCACTTAGGAATTCTTTTAGAAAGTGTCAGGTTTTTCTTTGCAGGATTAAAGCAGAGATTAGAAAAAATTATCTCAGTCTCTTCTTTTTTCCTCCCTTAGCTAATTCAATGGATTATAACATAGATGGATCTTAAAGTGTTTCAGACCAGAAGGGCAACAACAGCATGAGCGCAAGGCAAGCTCATAAGCATTTTAAAGCAGTGTCTGCTTTAAAAACTCTAATCGATGGTAATTCATGTACTGTAAAAACCGTGGAAAACAGCAGGAAAAAATACGCAGAACTCACCATACATTGCAAAGAAAGTTTGGTAGGGTCTGCTCTATTTACTCTGTGTTAAGCACAATTGTTTTATTTCCCTTTCAGCAAATCCCCTACAAACAGAGCTGCGGGCGGGTGCAGCATTAGGGACGTGGAGCGGAGCCAGCCGTCCCCCTGCTCCTTGGGCTGCTGCCGCTCGGCACGGGGGCCGCATGCCGGCAGCAGCGGGGCGACGAGGAGACGACAGCTGGGGTTGGAGGCAGTCGGAGGGAGGAACCGCTCCAAGCTCTGGCCGCAAATATCTCCTGATAAGCGCTGCTGGAGTGATGATGGTCTAGGGGCAGAAGCAAGGAAGAATCTGGAAGGAGACATCCTATCTTTTATTAGTCCTAACCAATATCACTGGGGAAAACAATAAAGAAAAGATTTCATGACCTGAAGATGAGCCACTATGTCTGGAAGTCGTCTATTTTTTCAGCGGTACCAGTGTGCCTAATAAAAGGCATTGCCTCTCCCCACAGCTCTTGGTTCATATATGTTTCCGGATCAGCATTTTTAGCTATTACATTTCTAATCCAGCCTTTCAGAAAGCTGATGTGAAAATAAAAATTAAGAAGCCAGCGATCACAAGCCAGAGGGGGATGTAAATAAATAAATAGACTGGAGAGCCATTATAACCCTAAGAATCACACAGTCCTTGCCAGTTGCAATTTTTGGACTCGAGCATACCTGTTTTGACAGCTCTCAATATTGGCATGTGTCGAGGAAAAGAAAGGGGAGGGAGGTGGTAGCTGGAGTCCCCAGCTTACCCATGGCAGTATCACAGTGATCGCGACAGACTGGGACACAGACAGAGCCAGATCCCACTTCCAGCTATGGTGGAAGATGGCCAGGAGGAAAAGTAAGGATGTAGGATGGCCAGTCCACAGCAGAGCCGTGTCTCCTCAAGGTGTGAGGCTGGCCCCAGAACTACAGGTGGCATCCGCCCTTGCACCGTATGTAGGGGCTCAGTTCTCATTGCCACTAGATTCACGCTCAGGCTTGTCACCACCTCCCACCTTTGAGCTATTCCTTCTCTCACCTTCCCTCTGCACCTGTGTCTGTGCTCCTCCACATTTCCCTGCCCTGCTGCACCACCAGCAGCCCCTGCCCAGCTCTGCTCTTGTCCTTCTGTCTTCTCCTGGGCACATGCTGCCTGGAGCTTTGCTAGCTCCCTCTCCGCCCCGCTGGGACAATCCAGCACTCCTTCACAACCAGCATGGGAGCAAACTGTCTCCAAGGCACCACGGTTGGTGCTAGGGGCCAGGGAAGGATGGCTTTTCATCCGCAGGGGATGGCTCCTCCGAGCCCGTGCCCCAGCTCCTGCTCACCCCTTGACCTCCCTGCGCACCCAACACTTAGCGGGAGGCTGCAACCAGCAAATGCAGACCCGTTGGTTGAAAACACGTTAGACCCTGGACACCTACTTCCAACAGCATGTTTCTCCCTACATAACCTGAATTTTCTGACAGACGATGGGTCTTTCAGTCACTGTGAATGGGGAGCAGCGTGCTGCGGCAGGGAGCAGGAGAAATGGGGGACCGTGGAGAGCAATTCATCCCTCTGAGCACAGGAGCAAGACAAGAGGCAGGAACATGGCCCAGTTTTGTAATATGCCCAAGGAGAAACTCAGGAGCCATAGCTTTCTGAAAAATCACATCTATGTGACCCTTTTTTCCCTTAGATGAACTCCTGTGTCATCTTTTTCCCCATACACCCACATGTCTTCTTGTGTATTGTCCCAGCTGAAATGACGGTACTTTCCCTA
>NW_010524936.1:22051-27723 GCF_000687285.1 Phaethon lepturus | reverse complement strand
GAAGGGAACAGATATTATATATGTAAGGAAAATTAAAACTCAGGATGTTGGGCGTGGGGGGAATGTGCTTTGAAGTACAAAAGATCCATTGTTAATGTGGGACAAAACCTCCCCAGTATGGGACAGAGATAAAAAGGAGGGAGTTTCTAACAGATCAAGGTCAACCAAGATATATGAATAACATAAATGCTATTAATCTCGTACAGCATGAATCACAGAATTGCAGCAGGGTATAGCTATGTGGCGGAGTTCATGGCATGAGTGTTTTATGCCACTTTGTATTAGATAATGAGCGTATTCATCACAGACTCCTACACATCATCCAAACTGGCAGAGAGGGAGCTTTAAGGAGCTTGAGAGAGCAAACCAAAGGGCTGGATCTAAAGCTCAGAAAGGTAATAGGGATGTTCAAATACTGCCCCAAATTTAGACATTTGCAGACATCCATACAATCTGACTCTGCAGGAAATAGCGTGAGAAAGAAGCTCTTAGTCGGACAGCTTGATGTTTATTATTTATGATGCTGCCTCTGTCATAACAGCCAATTTTACCAATTAGAAAAGATGTAGAGCAATACAGGAAAAGACTACACCAGAAAAAGTCTCTCATTCTTGCCTTTTTTTTTTTTTTAGTTCTCATGGCTGCAAATTCAGAGACACAAAGAGAATCAATTTTCATCTTGGAGGGCTTAATCTAAACATTGTTGGGAAGCAAGAGACTGAGCCATACTGGAGTCAAAAAGTACATAACCAGATGTAATTCTGATTTCACATGTTGCATTTCCACACATTTTAGTCTCCTGAAATTCCAGAGACACATGTGTTCCACAGGAGAAGCTTAAGGGATAATTTATCTTGGGGAGGAAGGAAATGAAAATGTATACATGTGTGTATATAATTTTGACAACAATCTGCAACCAGATTGTTTGCAGTGGTTTGCACTTCCATTTATTTATTCAAACAAACATTTTAACTCAATGACATGGATCTATGTAGCATGGTTTTCCTGATGGTTATGTTTTTCAGATTTTTAAAAGAAAGCTGAAATACAGTTGGGACCAAATTAAAATTCCAAAACCGACTAATTCCTTCTCCCTGAGGTTAGCAGGGTTTTCTCAGCATGAACCTAGACTTGCATTCAATTCTACATTTTGGTGCCATGTAATCAATGGAAAAGGGCAAGCCCCATAATGGGGCCAGCTCTCCACAATGAGCACATCCAAACTTAAAAAAAAGAGATTTTGAAAGAGGGGCTGGTTGTTTGTAATGCAGTAGCATTTAGAGGCTATGCTGCATTTGGAGCTATTCTGCACCTTCTCTACATATGCATATATATACGTATTTAAATATATATTCTGTGTGTGTACATATACACTACGCATGCAAGCATATATGTATTGTACATAGGTATACATGCAATATATACTATAAACTGCTTCTCTACCTGATCTTTAAGAGATATATTGTTTGAGTTTAGTGAAAGGAAGCTGGACAGGGAAAGGGGTGGGGGGGATAAAAACAGAAAGAAGGGCTGGAATGGTTCAAGGTAAAGCACCCCTCAGCACACATCTGAGGACTGTTCAAAGGCAACGCCAGTACTATGAGCATGAAAAATACTGTCACTCCTCCAGCTAACTTACAAAATGGGCTTGAGCAGGACAGGAAGAGCAATAGGAGATTAAAGGAAAAGCAGCAGATTTGTTTAAAAAATGATTGTCAGCACAATCACCAATTTGTGTAGGAAAAATCAAGTGAAAGCACAGAACAAGACTCAGACCACCAAATTTTCCTTGTGGTTACCTACATCCAAGTACCCAAAGCATCCTGAAAGCCTACACTGTCCAGCAGCACCTAAGCCTGAGGTTCCTACAGTCCCCCAGAGCCTCCATGGTGAGACTGGGAGTTTCCAGAACCCCTTCCCCTCCCTGGGAAGAGACACCCATATTCCACACAGGCTCTGCAAGCTCCTGCTTCACATCCTGTAGACCTTATCTACACTACTAAATATAACAGGCCAGGGATGGCTAAATGCTCTTCCTCTTAAAGTAGGTGCTTGCTGCATCTTGGGTCCCTTCTGGAGAATTGCTCTGGTGCTCTGCTTGGATGACGTCTCTGGAGAAGGCGTTTCAGGCTGATCTCACCTACAAGTCTACCTAGAGAGCCCATGGCGCAGAGAAGTACCTCACCACCACACTGCCCGGTTGCCAGCACCCACTACCTCGCCTGATGGGGACAGGCCACCAAGAGTGCGAGTCAGAGGAGAAGGAGGAGTTGGAGCAGAAGGAGCCCAACTCAACAGGTTCATTGTCAGAGCGTTAAGCTGAGAGGGGGAAATCAGAAATACCAGACCCAGCTTCCACGATTTTCTAGTCAATGCTTCTAGCCTATGGTAAGGCCCATCCCCACTCTCCTTCTTCTCCCTGAAAGTTAGCAGCTACACCAAACAGCTCACATACAGCTGGTCTGCCCTACTGAGGGGAAACTGAGGCAGCCGCTATTTCTGTAGGAGGGGAAGAACCATCGTGAGACGAGGCACAAGAAACGGCACATTCCCATGAAAAATGGAAGTGGGTCAGAACATCTTCCTAGCTATAGAGAATTAAAATATGAACTCTTCACTCGTGACAGCAGCCCCACAAATCTGGGAAGGCAGTGGGAGACGCTTCAACCTCTGCTCCTGCCCCACCATACAGATGCTCAGCCAGGGTACAAGCAAAACAAAAAAAAATGGTAATATTCATGGTCGTGTAACTATGGAGTTGTGAATGGAACATTTGGTGTTTTTTTCAATATAATTGCTATATTCAGTTTATTCAGATGTGTGAGACAAAAAAAAAAAACCACCTTTCTTGGAGGCTTTTATCTCATAGTTAAATATAGTGGTGAAGCAGTTAACATAGTTATGTATCACTGCGTTGGCATGGGGTTTTTATCTTTTATTGGCACCATTTTATCCCCGGAGACAATAGGAGATTGTTCCCTCTGTGTGTAAAAAGATCTTGTTCTGGCAAGTAGGGTTTTCCGAGTCAACAAGTTTAAAATCCTCGGTAAGGGAGACAACATACACCGTGTTGGGACCGGCCTGCCTAAGCATCTCCTCACAGCAGCAATTGCTTCGCCATTAACTGCTCCCAGGGCTGCTGCAGCACAGAGCCCGTGCCTGCTGCCAAACAAGGCGGAGGAGAAAGACAAACCAGCAATGCCCTACTATACTGTTACTACAAAGACAGGGGAAAAAAGCTGACTGATCTCTAGACATTACCGATACCACAACTGTTAGAAACTATGCGGTGAAAGGAAAATACGTGTGCTTAGAAGCCATTTTGTTTGCTAAAAAACACAGAATCCGTATGAAAACAAAGGCTCTGATTCCCTGCTTCGGGCGCTTTTGTGTGCTTTTATATTAAAGATGTACAGGATTTCCTTTTCAATTCGTATCTTCCTGGTTGTATAAATAGTGCAATACGTAATTACAGAAGTCAGAGGCATTAGGGATAAGAAAGTATTTACATCAGAGATGTACATACAAGATTATGTGTGCATGGTAAATTTTTATCTCCATCTTTAAATAAATATTATGCTTCATCCACACCCAAAGTCTTGAAAGAAAGCTGGTTTAGTGTAAACAATTAACTTCCTGGCCAATTGTTGAATTATTTGATGACTTGTTGCTGAGAAATTCGGATTCTGTACTGTTGAATGCACCTTACAAGTTTTGATTAGACAGATAATCCACCCTAGATTCGTCCAGACATTGTAGTTTATTTGTAGTCATACCACTGTACTTGGCTGACCTGGTATTTCAGTCGGTCTCATTTGCAGAGGCTATAAAGCAATTTGGTTGCTACCAGATTTTTCAGCAATTAGAAACACAGGCATGAACGATGGCAGCCTCTGCTGTATATTTCATGAGTGCCCACAGTTCAACCCTTCTGCAAAACATGCTTCAGAGCTCAAATTACATTGAAAAATAAAGTATCTAGCAGTTGGAGCTGCAGCCAGCTTCCAAAATGTTTACTGAGCGTAAGGCGGTGCAACAGTGATTACAAACCCAACCAAAACCCCCAGGCTCCATGGCAATATGAACCGCCCAGAAGGTCATAGCTGAACTGAGATCCTATAGCCATGACTATTTTCCAGATGCAATGAAATTCATCATCTTGCGGCAGACACAAAATGAAAAGCTATCTCCTTGCCCTGCAGGGATCAACCTGCAGCTGCATTTCCCTCTCTGCCTTTTCTCTGCGAGGCCCAGCTAGCTATAGATGTGTCAATAAATTCTTTGGCTTTTTTTATGTTATTTAAGCCTTGGAAATGAACCACTGAAAAAAATTAAAAGGCTTTTTTTTTTTTCCAAAGCAAAATGGGACTTGACGAGAGGTGTCCTCATTGACATTAAACTAAACCAATCTGTTTCAGGGCAAACAAAACGTTCAAACGGCTGTCCTTCGGCATTGTTTGCAAAACGAAGGCAGTAGTGCTTTTATTCAACAGCCTGCATGCAGGATTTGGGAGATACTGGTTCAACCTCTCTGGGTTGTGAAATCCTCAGCAGCCGTCTCTCGGGAAAGGATCCTGCCCACCCCAACAAAGCAGCCCTCCTCTGCCAAGCTCTCCTCCTGGAGCTGTTCCACTCCTTTGTATAAAGTAATTACTTAAATATACATTGAACAAAGAGGGAGGGAAATGACTGTAAGGCTGATCAGTTAGGGCATTCTACTGGGAGGTAAAGCAAACCAGTGAATAATTCATTAATTATGTTATTATTTCAGTGACCCAATAAATTTTTATTGGGGAAGAAAAAGTCACCATCAGAGACTGGAAAAATAGCCCCCAGACACCCTGTTACTTGAGGGTACCATTCTGGGAGGTATGTGTCATGGTTGAAAACCCCTGCAGGTGAAATGAGAATTAAAGCGGCCCCGGGCAGGTGCTCTAGTGACAACATTTTTGGGAAGTAGAGTTTGGTTCTTTCTCTCTTCCTTGCTCGCTCTCTTTCTTTCTCACTTTCTTTCTCTTCTCTTTTTTTTCTCTCTCTCCCCCCCCCCTTCTTTCTCTACTCCTTTTCTCTCCTTTCTTTCTCTTCTTTCTTTTTCTTTCTTTCTTTCTTTCAAAGCCTTACAAAGGCTTACGTCTTAAAAGAAAATAGTTGCAACTAAGGCTTAAAAGCCTTAAAAGGAACTCAAGTCAGCCCACATCTTTAATAAATTACTTAAGCATAGGGCCGAACTGCAGAGTTCCTGAGCTAATTGTTTTAAAAGCATCCTCCCTGCTTTATTGGGAGGCTCTGGACGCCAGTGGGCAGGATACCTCCAGGTCCCGCCGACGTCTGGTACGGCTCCTTCGCTTGCCGGCACCACAGTCTGGGAAGAGCTGGAGGTGCTGGCTGGGCAGAAAGACTGCCTGAGAGTAACTTAGATGCCACAAAAATCAATAATAAACTCGCACATCTCCTGATACGCATGAAAGGAAGAAGACTGCTTGACGGTACCAAGTCTTGCTGAAGAAGGACAACTGGAAAATGCAGCTTAATGAAACAAGTGTCATCAGAAGTAATGACCACGTCTGTCAAGGAACTTTATACCCATGATATATTCAGCTTCCAGCCATAGTTAAGCAAAGTGAAGGTGGCTGGCTGCAAAAGGTAAGTTATAGCAACAAAAGCACGTTGTC
>NW_010524936.1:16595-22020 GCF_000687285.1 Phaethon lepturus | reverse complement strand
TGCAGAAAGAGGTGACATGGTGCCCTGAGGAGGAGAGCGCCTCGTCCCACATCTTCCTGGCCATGGAGAAGTCTCCCTCTGCCTTCCAGAGCCTGAAAACTTTGCCATCTGTTCTTACTTGAGGAAAATTCTTGTTTTATCTTTTCCATTTGTTTTAAGCTGTTTTTAAACAGAAGCAGCTCAAAATACAGGCTGTGCAACAGCATATGATACAGCTAATTTCTCTCACCATCTAATGTTAACAACATATGGAGACTGGCCTGAGCTGCCAAGGACATAAATCTATCCCTGCCTCCCGGTTTGTTCACTGAATCTCCACTTTTTATTACTGTACATTCCTCCGCAGGACTTCACCAAAACACCTGGTAGGGACCTTCCAGAGGAATGAATCTCATGGTACAGAAGAGACTCCTCTTCCCCCCACCCCACAAAAAAAACATATCCCATCAACCTCCTTTCCCCCAAATCCAAATTCACATTTCCATTGATAACGCACATTCCATTAATAAAATTGATTCATGTTTACACCGTTAACAAACACCTACAACACACCAGGTGTTTCTTTAACATTGATTTGTGGATAACTTCAGAGCTCCTGAAGGCAAGGGACATTAGCATCAGCTGGAGCCAAACCGATGGCAGGCAGGTATCGTGCAAGCTTCCTCGCCATTTTGCCAGATGACCTCACTCCTGACTTGCCAGTTTGCTGCTATTCCCTTCCCATGCCAAACTATCCAGCGGTTTTGAGATGCACACAAATGAACCATCGGGTTCTTTCCGACATGCTGAATTAACCAATGTTTGAACCCAAGCTTCCATCTGAAGACATTCACACAAACCTTGAACTGCACTGCAAACAAAACCTGGTATTTCAAAGCCACTTGTTCAAATGGATAGCCGTCTCGTACCTTTTATTAGTCACTGTAGAGAAATAGGAGGTGTAATACCTGTAAGGCAATTGCAAGGACAATTTTTACAGAGTTGCAAATGGGCATACAGGGCAGCTCACTGGAAAACCTCTGGAACAGGGAGTGATGCTGCAGACTGGAAATGGGGGGTTTTCTTTCATTTTCTGCGTACAACATCAAGACAAACCTGGATGTTTTAGTCCCTCTCCCTGTACACAGCATTAAACGATGTAGGTACCAGTGACATGAAAGATGGACTCTGCTTGCAATCAACATGTGCCTCTCACAAAGCCAGTATTTGAACTTTAAAACAGAACAAAGTCCAAGATGTGAAACCCACATCTGCCTCAGGTGAAACCAGATGTTAACTGATGCTTGTTTATTCTCCTCCCTATGTATCCTGTCTCTTCACAACTTATGTAATGTATATATTTCATCTTCACTGTAGCAGTATGAATATCTTTCAAGTCTGTCAGAGATGGAGGACTAAGCTGTCATCAGTACAGTCTATGGGCTCCTTTCTGTTAAAGCAAAATTTAAGTAATTAAAGCTCACTGGTGATTTTTTTTTTTTTTAGGAGTCTCAGTTAACTGTTTGTGGGTCAAATTCTAATCACATCTGTCCACAGAAGTTAACTCAGGAATATTTTCATAAAATTTTGACTGCATACCTTTGAGCAATAATTCTGTTTTTCGGTATTTATTGGAATATCATACGATGAACTGGATTATTCATGAGAAACTTCTTTTGCCACGTCGTCTCACATTAGCATGAAGTCATCTGGGTTTCAAGGAACGTGTAACATTACATCTTAGCTTTACCTTTTTCAATCGCTTTTGTTAATTATTTTGATCCAGGTTTGGGGCTTCCCTCCCAGTTCTAGTTCTTAATCCCCTTTTAGGGAATACATTAAGCCTAAAGAATATCTACATGCAATAAATATCTTTTCAAGGAAGTAACTTTTCTTTGTATGGAGAAATTAATGCAGAGGTTCCTGCGTTCGGAGAGAAAAACCACCAAGCCTCGGAGCGCCAGGCGGAGGAGGAGGAAGCGAACGCTGCTATGGCCCATCCGGACAGACGCTGGGATCCCTCCTCGTGAAGCATGACATGCCAGATCTGAGCCCATCGCTTTTCTTGGTGCTCGGACGCATCGACACCTTTCAAAAGCAGCCAAGGCAAGCCTGCTGTAGGCCGCAAACGCTGTTTTACAGCTAGGCCCACAACAGCGCGGGCCTCAGCGTTTGGCAGGAGCCCTCTGCTTCAGGCCCAAGAAGCCTCTCGTCAGCCGGGGCAGACGGTACCTGCCGCCACTTTCACCACAAGGTGCCTTTTTTTGGGGGGGGGGCGGGTGTTGACACAGCAAGGTGCAGAAATGCCGTGTCCAGGAGCTGTATTTCATGGCTGGCAAGTTCAGGTCAAGCTCTCCCTGCCTCGGTTGGGTCCCACGGAGAGAGGACGGGGAGGAGAGGGCGGCCGCGTTGCGGCGAGGAGCTCCCTCCCCATCCGCGCTATTTGCCAATGCAGAAAGGAGCCTCACAAATAGGTCACTCATTAAAAGTTTATGTAGCTGAATTCAGGAAGCCTCCTCGCAGTAGAACAATGGTTAAGGGGCGGGGGGGGGAAGAGAGAGAAGAAAAAAGGTTTTTATTGAGCCTTCTGGGTGGGCACAACCACCAGGCCTGAACGCAAAGCCCAGGTGAAGCATTACTTTCCAGATACCCATCCAGCCCCTCAGAGAGCAGCCGGTTATCATTTACCCTTGTGTCAACAGCTCTGCAATCCTTTCTGTACCTCTTTACAAAAACCCCAAGGAGGAAAACTGGACTACGTATTAAACAAGTCACATTTTCTGTGTTTTCTTTTTAACCAAAAACACTAATTGAGATTTTAAACAAGCAGACTAAAACCCAGTCCCTACAAAAGAGGCCTCTCTTCTTAACTCCTCCTCTCTTCAAAAGCAAGGGGACCACTTACAAACGCAAAGTGAAGATTATGTGCGAACGTTGGCAGGATTTGAGGGTTTACAGCTTGTGAAACTATCCGAAACATGGTCTCTCTGGCTGGGCAGGGTGAGTGTATTCGGTAACACACCTTCCTTTCATAATTGTTCGGACCCAGGGATATTTTCAGAGCTCACTGCAACTCCCTTCCTTTGTACGGAAACCAGCCTGCCAGAAGATGGGACGTGGAGCAGAGTCGGGAGTGGAGAGGCCCTTCTGTGTCTCACAGGATGAAAATTAAATATTAACATACACCTCCTGCTACCTGCCTGGAAGTCACAAAGTCGCAGCATTTTAACTTGTGTAGCAGCGGCACGGGCAGGTTTGAGCTTTCAAGCGGTGGTAGACTCTCCCGCTCCCCAGTGACCGCAATTAAATGCTCAAGCCCTTCAGCTTACTGCACTATGTTTTGGATCACTTCGTATAACAGGCTAAAATCTTCAGGCGTAACCTTCAAATTCACAAGAACATCCTGCTTAGTTTGGAGCAACTAAATAAATCAGTTTCCCAGAGCTGAGAGGGGGACTCTACACAGCTGCTTAAGCAGCATAGAGGCTTCTTCCAGGTTCTCATCTGATTGAGCTTGCAGTTAAGTAAATTTTCAGCATAGAGAAAATAGGTTTTAAGGTTATGCTCACATTGCTCAACGAAGGAGTCGGGGATTGAATGCAAGCAGTGCTTAGCTGTAAGGCCATTCTCCGGCACTATTTTGGACTGCTCTAGCTAAGCTCTCTCCCCACGACCCAACTTGGATACAGTTCCAGGAAGAAATTATTCCAGAGGAGGCTCCTGACAGGCATGGCTAAGACTGCACCAGGTTTGACTCTTTTTTCCCCCTCTTTTACTCTCTCATTTCTCCAAACACCATCTCAGCAGCCTTTGAATCCTTGAGCACTCCAAAATATCGCAGATCATCTGCTTCATGCTAGAAAAGCACCAGTCTGAAAAGCCGCAATATAGGCCACATTTTGATCAGCCCTTTGAAGTAACACATAAATGCAAAGTTCCAACAGCAGCCAAGGCGACGTGGTGTGGACGCACCTAGCGTGGATGCGGCCGGCCCGCGGCAGGTCTGCTGGGTTGCAGCAGCGTGGAGGTAAGCCACCCTGCCCCACCGGCCTGGGGGCCAAGGATCCCTTTCTGCAGCTGACGTATTTAGCAGTGTACTAAAAGTCCCAGGCTGCCCCTGAAAATTGCTTTAATTCATGACAGTGCACGTCCCTAAGTCCTATCTAGAAAGCGCTGGCTAGCCTCTGAGCAGTCCTCCTGCAGCAGGGTTTTTTACTCTTCGTGCCAAGCTGCTAGAACTTGTAGAGCTCCTGCTAGTCACGAGGATTAAAGAATCAAACGGGGCTGTGGGTCTCAGAGCACTTGGGGTACCTCTTGAAATCTCAAAATTACTAAAGTAGCAATTAATTCCCAAATAACAGCTACAAATACTGTTCATAAACTAGGGAAACAAGCTGGGAACATGAAAAATTTTGACTAGCACCTCGCTGCGTGGCACTCAACACACCTTGCCAGCTCTATCATGAAAACATACAGCCCCCACAAGCCATACCAAAACGGAGTCTAGCCACGGGAATTTGTTCTTCTGGTCTTTGTAAAGAATTTAACCACTCTAATCACAACAATATACCAAAATACTGGGGAAAGGAGTCCCACAGCTCAACAGCATGTTTTGTGAAAAAAATTTGACAGCTGCATACTTGCTTCATTCTGTCCCCTCAATTCTTGGATCAGAAAGGAGCGAACAGCTGATCCTTATTTGCTTGTGAAACAAAGTCTGTAGGAAAACAGGATTTCACAAAGCCCAAACTGTTCCATTCAAAGCACCACAGACTGAAGTGTATTGCCAAATACGAGGCAGGATCCTGGGGGAACCCAGGGGACTGGCAACTCTGGAAGCTGTGGTATCCTCAGCCACAGGACGCATGTACCCAAAGGGCAGGAACAGTGGAAGCTGGGGCAAGTTGCTCAACTGAATTTCAGAGAAAGAAAAGCAATTTTCCTATAAATGAGGAACTCTTCAGCAAGCTCCAGTGTGACCAAAAGCTATTGTTTTCTTAAGAACCTGGAGGGCACATTTCTTTAAAAGGTACTGAAAGGTGCAGTTTGCAGTCCAAATACTTTTCAATGCTGATTCATTTGACTCCATGTTGGACATACAGCTTTGGGTGGAAAAAAAGTATCATTTGCAGATGCATCTCTTGTATAGAGTAATCCTTGGTGACTAGCTTAGATGAGATGACTAAACTTTTAGGCAAATGAAATCAGATTACATGAGTCCTGCTGCAACTGATCCAGATACTTAAACCTACAGTTAATCTGGAATAGGAATCACAGGAGAATACCCTGGTGCCATGTATGGAGGAAGAGGCCTTGTGGAAATGACAATTTTAGAAACAATTAACAGAATTCACAGCATCCAGCACTCTGAGTGCTAAAATGCTTAAACAAGCTGGCAGGAAATAGCGGAAGACCCACCATCCATTTTCAGTGTTGGAAACGTGGG
>NW_010524936.1:0-16564 GCF_000687285.1 Phaethon lepturus | reverse complement strand
ACTCTTTCTCTCAAAAAGCTTTCTCCCCTTTGTCACTTGACAGCTGAGCAGTTTGCAGGGCTGCTCAGTAACCCCGAGACCCGGGTTACATCCCTCCTCATGCCGGGGTTCACCTGCCAAGAGAGAGCTCAGAGCTGCAGGGTGCTGTGGAAGGAGCCACTGAGCACATCCCTCATCGAAACTCAGTCAGTGAGCGAGGATAATGAAGCTCTGGGACAAGTCGCCCAGGCAGCGTGGGGAATCACTGTGCTCTGGGGTTTTCAAGACCCGGCTGACAAAGACTTAAGCAATGTGGTCTGAGTTCAGCACTGGCCTGCTTTGAACAGGAGCTTGCACCAGATTACCTCCTGTGGTCCCCTCCAACCCGAATGACTGATTCTGCAGTGAGTGTGGAAACTACTGGTCCAAAGGAAAGCAGGTCAGGGGCTACCCAACCCTTTAACCTAGCTATAGCACTCAGACAGGAGTTGGGATACTCAGGGAAGGAGATCTTCATTTATGCTAAACATAGAAATAATCCTGAGAGCAGGAACTCAGCTTCAACCTGTTTTATACCCAAGCAATACACTTATAACTGGGTTCCTAAAGGAACTTAAATGTTGTATACATTAGCCTGATATTCGTTTCTCACTCTTGTGAAAAAAGATCTAGTTATTATGGATATTCAAGATGTGCTAAAGAGTGCTGATGCTCAGAGTGGTCCATAGCGTGAGCCTGACCAAATTTGTTTTACCTGAGTTGCAACCAGCCATGTCAGATCCAAGTTGGCTCCACATAAACTTCTGCACGATATTTCCCAGTAGTCCAGATAGTAGAGACACAGCCTAGGAAACCAAGGACGGCTCTGCATGCAGCTAGCTCAGTTGCAGAGGACTTACTAGCTCAGGGTCTCGGGCACGGGGTGGCCATGATAACCTTTTCAAACTGAAACCTAAATCAAGGCTCATGGGAGTATAGTTGCCGTGACTAAACTGATGAGTGCAGGGCTGGCAGCCAAACAAGACCAGTGCAGGTGCCAGCCCGTGGCATTCACTGATTCATCACGCAGACAAGCTGCCTCTGGATAGCTGAGAGTTAACTGTATGCTGTTTCTCATTCGAAGAGCAAAACAATTCTGTACTAATTAAGAGCACAAATACTACTGGATTGCATTTTATGCATTTCACAAGCCCAAAATCTGGATTAAATCACACACACTAGCAATTTAATCACTTTTGTAACACAGATGCTGTATAATTAGAAGCTTTAAAAAAGATGGGGAGGGGGAGTGTGCTAAGCACTGCACAAGTGTTAACATGGGTCTCAAAAACCAGAACAGAAAAATAACCAAGGAAATGAAGATGCAAAAATCACCACTATCACTGCAATTTACAGTTTTGGGCTGAAATGCAGAAGTAATGAACGGTCTGCTGAAACTTCCAAAGCAAACTAAAAGCAAACCTCACTAGACTTATTTAAAAAAAAAACCAAACCCACCAACCAAAAACACACACCATCTTTTCTCTTGATATCATTACAGAAGAAATGTATACTACGTATACATAAAATACAGTAGGTCACTTTATAGGCATGGACCACAGACAGAGATTAAATTCTATATATAGTACTTATATAGCCCAACTATCATCATGAGAAAGCCTTTACAACAGCAGCAGGGAAATAAGAACAAAGATACCAAAAAATGCTTTGTGATAACATTTACAGACTGCGAACTTCTAAGTTACTAGAATTACTTCTAAGTTATTTGATTTTTGAAAGCAAAAATAAAATTAAGAACAATGTATCTTCCCATATTCTAAAACTATTCATTTTTATACTGGAGAGTCAACAACACTGAAGGATCTTCTTGCATTATGCATCTTCAAGAGACTTGAGGACGGCAAGAATTACGCATCTTGCATTGCACATATGTGTGAGAGTTACCCTGTATACCCAGCCTTAAGAACTGTAATCGCTTTACAACATCCATTTGAAGAGTCTGATCATGAAGGGGGGAAAAAAACACACCACCACTTCACATTTCTCAGAAAATGGCAAGTGCACAAAATTTTAAGTTAGTTATTATCTAACTTAATATTAGTTAGTTAGGACAGATATCATCTTTGACTTACAAAATCATGAATCTTCTCTGTAAGGAATTTTTATATAGTGGATTATATATAGGTTAACTGTGGGAAGACTTTAAATGCAAATTCTGTTATAAGAGCATAATTGGAAGAACATTTTTTTCTGCTGAGTGTCTATTAATGCTGATGATTTGCAAGGCAAGACATTGCAGAACTAAACTTACTTTTGAACAACTGGCCAGAACAAAAATGCAAAAGCTGAAAGACTGAATTTTAAAAATTTTTTTGTTTGTTTGCTTTTGCTTTGTTTTATTTTTTGGGTATGCCACCTTGATCAACTTGATTCTTAAATTCTTGATAATTCATTGCTCTTGAAACATCCCTAAGTAATTTTCACGTTCCCAGTTCAAAGCAGCACAATCCTCTAACAACCAAATTAAGTGATTCAGCCTTTGAGAACTACAACATTCACCCTTTAGCTGTCTACAGCCCTCAAAGGAAAAACAATGTCATATAAATTAAATGTGAAAATCAAAGATAGAAGCAAGTAAAAAAACCACTCTAATATGAACTATTTAATACAATACTTGAAATATTTCATTCATTGAAATCATGTTTTACATTAGAAATTATTAGTAAGAACTACTAGCATTTTGGGTTGTTCCTCCCTACAGCCATTGCTGTAACTGGACAGATAACATTTCTAGTAAGCAGCAGTTTCTCTTAAAAAGTGTAAATTTTATGTGTACAATTGTAATTCCTAAGCAGCCAGTCACAAATCTCAGTGAACCTTTTGTACAGGGTAGTTATAGAGAGGTCCACCCAAGATCAGGAGCAAGTGTTCATGAAAGCGTCACACCCACCTAACAGATTTTAAAAAACATGCTGGGAGGGAAGATACCTTTTTCCACCCTAAACTGAACCTTTTGTAGCTACCACACTAAGTGAAATGGTAAGAAAGCTGCCCCGCATCACAAATACAAAATGTGAAAAAATGTAAAGCTGACAACACCGATTTCTTCATTGATGTAAACCTCAGTGTCGCAAGAGTTGAGAAGGCTGCGTACGCCATGCAGATTGTATAATCAAAGACAGGGCTGCATGGAAAGAGCCAGAGGCAATTCCCACGGGGCCAACTAGGCTAACAACTGCTGTCCAAGCGCTTTCGTGGCCAGCCAACTGGGACCTCCTTCTCTCCGTCCAAGTGGAGGAGTTTGCTATTGCAGTTGTCTTCAGGAAGAAAAGAAAACCTGAAGGGCCCTTCTCCACCGATTACCTAGGTATGCCAAGTGGCTGGTCAGCTGGGGAGGAAGGGGATAAGACCACGCTCAGATGTGCTCCCATCATCTTGCCAGAAACACCTGCTACATCAGCTGTCACAAACCCAGAGTTAAAGGTCCAAACACTCCTCCTCCCCTTGTTTCTCTTGTTCCCTTTGCAGTGACTCTCTGCTTAATGCGTGGCAATCTCAGCTTGAACCCCTGATGTATCCAGACCACACTGTGTAGCAGCACTCACCATCCTTCTGAAGGAGGAATCAGGCAGTAACCCAAGACAAGCCCAACACGTCATGTCAGCTTTCCATCAGAATTCAGAAACATTTAAGACTTCTGAATGCACACACTTAAAGTTTTTTAAGCACAGGATTATGTTGTCAACTGTTTTCTTGCATTTAACATATGCCCATGTTACGATGAATGCCAGCAGAACCAGCAGAAATGTTGCTAGTTTCCTACAAAAAGAAAAAAAAAACAAAACCAAAAAAACCAACACACCACCAAAACTTTGATTCCTCGGGGAAAAAATAGCAGCACTTGAGAATCCAAAGTAGAGTAATGCTACAACTGACTGCTGATAATTATTTACAATAGAAATTCCTGGTTTTGCTTAACAGCAGTCAGACTATCCTCAAAGTAACAGCTTTTGAGTGGAAATGATTCACACTTCAGGTAGAAATAGTAGTATTTGTCTTATCAATTTAATCTGCAGAAATTATTTCCATTGTTCCGTGTACACAGAGAAGTGAACAGAGAGGCCTGGCTTCAGAAGTTCCTTGTTTCGAGAGGTAAATCTGATTCATCAGAAACAACACATCATCCTTTAAGACGAGAATCTGCATAAAGACTTTCATAGAAAGTTGCAAGAGACATTGTCAAATAATTCACTAATTAAAAGTCAGTCAGAGACTCAGAGCAGACCTAAGCAATGGCCCTGCAGGTGCTCATGCTACCAACTACACGATGATTAGCACTGGCTTTATTCCAGTAACACTTCCACCAGAAAGACCTGCAGACTTTGCTCAAACACCCAGCCACCACTAATGGAAAAAATACACCTAAGACTTCAGACGCCAGGAGCGAGCTCTCATCAGCTACGTACAGCAGCAGAAGCAGGACTGACCAGCAATGCTACTGCAATTATAGTAAACTATGAGACTCAAATTAATGAAGACATCCGAGTAAAGCGTGCTTTACAGTTATTTTACTAATAAACATCAGTCTGTTCCATGCGAAACAGGGCATTTGCAAGTCACGGGACTACACCAACCTAGAAAACTAAGAACGATGGGCATCTGTGCAGCCGTGTATAATGAAGAATCACTGAACAACTTCTCATATTACACTAAGGATACCCCCACAAACACAGTGTTTCTTTGACCACAAAAAAAATTAAGAGTGAAGACTACAGGAACAGATGTAAAAACGTTGGGATAACTGTAACCATCCCTCAGTATGAAAGAACCACAACATTTTATTTTTTTTTTATATATACCTCTCTGTTTTACACAGAAAAAAAGAGCAATAGATGGAGAGCTGATGCCATTTGCAGTACTTCTGAGCCTCTCTGCTTGCAAGCTTTCTCAAGTAGAAAATACACCACAGACAAAAATCCAGGAAAAGCTCACTTTTCTGTCATTTGGGAAGGAGAGGGGGGGAAGCAATTATATATCAGAAAAATGCTTAAAGTTGATCATGCAGACACTTCAGGAGATAAAGGAAAATAAACCTAAACCGAATTCTGCTGCTGTTTTAATTCCACTTGCACACACAGCGCTTACAACAGGTGGATGGTACAGTCACATATTTTAAGCATTTTCAGTTGTCTTAAAGTCATTGATTTTAAAAACCTGGCTTACTTGTAAAATCTGGACTTATAATACAAACCATCATTGCAAAGAAGAAAAAGAACTTGGAAATCGGTAGGTGGTTTATTTATTAACTGCGGCCAACATGCAGTAGGGCAGCCCTCCGCCTGTCCTTGCTGGGTGCGCAACAAGTGCACGGAGAAAGGAGAAGGGACATGGGAGTGGGAAAGATATGCTACGTCGAGAAGATACAGATGGTAAAAGTACCCTCAATTATAAAGGAAAAAGGTAAGGGTCTTCAGGTGGTGGAAAAGAACAGCATACATAGGGCAAACAATACACTGGGCTCTACCATTTCTGGGTAGCTGTGCACATATGCTAATCACATTTTAGCATGATTAGAAGTTTGGTAGTTTTGGGCTATTTTCCCCATATTGAGAGATATCCATTTCCATACCAGAGGTTATTCAACTTCTCTTCAAGAGTCCAGGAAGCAATAGTAAATTTCATGAGAGGAACTTTTTGTTCAACTGAACAATGCAAGCAACCACACAAGGAGGGACTAATGCAGAGTATTATGGGAAAACATTCTTGAAAAGTGGAAAAGAAATTAAAAGCTTTCTGATGTTATGCTAGCATGTTAATAAAGCCACTTTTCCTCACCTGTTGTCATCGTTCAAAGGGAGGGAAGTGGACCCAGAGAGAGCAGGGTGTTGAAACCAGGTTAAAAGGTGTTGCAGGATGAGGGCTGTGTCCATACTCTAGGTGAGACAGCAAAGTGAAAGCTTGGGAGACAACCTCCTCTCTGTAAGAGGACTGGAAGTGTGAGCGATGGATCATTTGCATTTCTGAAATGCATTAAAAGAGCCGCAGGCTACTTGAATCATATTCAAGATGTCCATCTTCCTGTGGTGTCCTCATCAGCACAAGTAGATGACAAAAATTAAAGAAATAACGTTCATGCCAGTTGCTTGAATAAAATGGGATTTTTCTCTCCCCATCTCCCTTCCCCCAGCCGTTTTTGCCCCAAACTTCAAAACCTTATTTGCATTCATACAAAATCTGTTTACAGACAACTTCGCTGCGATACTGGAGCTGCCACCCTCCCCCCTCCGGACTAATGCACAAAGCAAAGCTGGCCAGGTGTCTCTAAACCACAGAGCCAGCTGCTCCTAACCAAGCTCACAGGAAATAGCAAGGAAAATATGCAGCATTTGACACATCTGGAATAGATTGCAGAGTCTTTGAAAACAGTGTCCCAATTCCCTTCCTCCTGCTGATGAGATTTCAGGCTACCAAACTGCTGCATCAACTACAGAGGATTAGATAACGTGTACATTTTTAACCCTACATATTCTTTCTGCCCAAATAAGATTCTTTCCAAGCTAGTCCAGAAAAAAAAAAACCCCCACCAACAAATCCAAAACCAAGTGTCTGTATGAAGCTTTCTATAAAATGCAGTGGAGCAAACAGAAATAATTCCATCAGAGGACTGCTACTTAATTTGGGACAACTGATATAGTTGGAGAATAGTACTAGTTGATATTGGTAAACCTAGAAAACAAATCACTACTGCATGCTTTGCACAGTTGTGTTAACTTATTAAATGAAATGTCCTTACAGTTTGTTGCCATAAAACTTGAGGTGAAAAGGAGAAGAGTGGAGAGGATTGGATTTGTTAGTACCTATTTTGCCAAGCAATTTGCCTATAATTCCATATTGACACAAATATTTCAGTGTGTATTTTTCAATATGAAGTACAAAAAAACCCAAAAAGCATAAGTCTTAATTAGCAAAACAAAGCAATGTTTTATTATCTGCTTCCTTTTCATATGGACAATGAATGCAAAAGAACACAGAAACAAACAGATAAGTTTAGAAAGAAATCCCAATTGACTGTTGAACATAATACTTAATTTTATTCTTTCCATAAAAAGCTGGGAAGTGGAGGTGCTTGTAAAGTTTTAGATACTTTCAGTATCTCTGAAAGATTAACAAAATTAATAATGTGGCCAGTCTACATATGCATATTTAAAACATTCATTATAGATACAAAACTGAATACAGCACTAGCTTAAAACAACATATATCTCACTGTTTTTAATGTTAGTAATAAAAAGGCAGAATTCTAATATAAAAAGAAAAACTGGAGGAAAGTATTTGTATTCTTTTTCCTCAAAGGTGCAACCGACAACCAATGTATTTTTGCAACTGAGATTCCAGTTGTACAAAGGACTGAGATATTCTCCTACTTAAGGAGAAGCATAAATTTCACAAAATTTAAAGGAAACCACACATGCATGAACAGTAGACAGTACCCCTTAAAGAGATGATATTTATAAGAAAGTAATGGTATATCTTAAGAGACTACTGGGAGAGGTGCAACACATATTTTCTACTTCCAGAGCTTTAAAAGTATTTTTTTTTTCCTTCATAGATCATTTCAAAAATTACCTTACATTTAAATTAGTTTATTCTTAGGAAATGGCAAAATGGTTATTCTAAAAAAGAATTGTGAGATGGCAATATGAATTTTTTTTGAGAAGCCCTCAGGGTGGATGTTGTATTTATGCAAACTCAAGACTTCTTAAACAGAACCAGTGTTATAACCCAGGGAATACATTTGCAATACTCTGTTGCAGGAACAAAGGCGCACCTACGAGGATCCAACTGCATAACCAAGGACTAAAGATGTAAGACTGTCCATCCCTGCTAACATGAACAAACTCCATCTTTTAATGGCATCATGCATGTGAATAATGACTTTCAGGCTCAAGCCCAAACCAGTTAATAATAATTCATGTGACGAAAGTTAGGATAAGACAAATAATTCAATGCCTTTACCTCCAAAATTACATCTAATAGTAACTATACCCTTAATAGCCAATTAACAAAAAATATGTACGTAGCTCTAAGATTAAATAAAATTTAGAGAATATGCTGTTACAAAATATATTTTGATATATTTCCTAAGAAGCAATTCATCAGTCATTTATGCAGAGTTATTTACAGGGGACTCAAAGTGGAGTATCAGTTTTAAGCAAATCAGGATATTGGTTTGAATTTGATAAAATACTGGTGAATACAAGTTTGAGACAAGGAACTCTGGGGTTTAGTAAGCTTAAAAATATTCTACACAATCATTAGACGATTCTAAATTATATAAAAAGCTGTCTGAGCTGGTTAATCTGAATCATTTAATGCATTTCATTATACTCAAAGTTCAGATCAACAAGTCAGTGGTACATACACGCTGTGAAACAAGTTACCACTTAAATCTTTCAGATCGAACAAGCACAGATTAACCAAGTCTGACTGTGCCTAATCTATACTAACAGATGATTTGTTCTTACTTCAATACTATATTTGTTATAAGCACATATACAAGTGTGCTAAAACAAAAGGCAGTGATTATAAATATTTACTAGAATGACCAGAACGGGCATTTGAGCATAAACCATCCTGTCATTCGCTTTTGAAGCCGTATCTTCACTAATTTGTCTTCTGCTTTTTAGTAGTCTTCTATCCTATTAACTCGGAGGGTTACAGATCATCTGGAAGTTTCATACTGGTATAGGAAAGGAATGTCTGTTCGATGCAGTCTGGAGATAAAGAAACAGTTGTACCTCAGTTGATCGCAGTGATTCACTAGAAGGAGCGTTGCTAACTGATGTTAAACCTAGAAGCAGCAAAGAAGCAGCCTTCCCCCCCGCCATGTCAGGGTGGGAGAAAAAAGCGAAAATTTACTGTTATTTTGTTATAATTTTAAAAGAACACCTGAGAATATTTTGTAACTGTAAAGGTAATATCTGTTATTTATTAAAACTAATAGACACTGCAGAGGAAGTTACCTGCCTATACAAGAACAAGGACATTTAAGTCAGACAGCAATTAATTTGCACTTCTTGTTTCAATACTTAAAGATGCTTCCAAAAAATAGTATTTACATGTCCAGCTCTCTACAGGCCTGATCAGCCCATACATCTCAGTGATGCTTACAGGTAAAGGAAAAATTCAAAGTCACGGAACTTAGACAGGACAACTCATTAACTTCAGTTAATGCTGAATTAAACAGTGAATTAAAAGCAGAATTTTAACTGCAGGAGAGCCAAGAATCCCAGGCCATGTTATCCGACACTCTCATTATTCTCTTCAAGCTACAGTTTTCAAACACCAATTAGTCCTAACAACCATTTTTGACATAGTATTTTTAAACTTTATTGTACTGAAATCTAACATATTTTCAGTCTCTTCTCTACAGATTTCAGTATTGTGAAGAGGTTACCACATTACTAAGAAAAGGAGCGACATGTAACTACTGTAAAAAGGAAATACTGTCACGCAGATGCCAATTTAAGTTGGTTACTAAAAGGCAATATATGCCTTAGTTATTTAACTTACTGCATAATTTTGACAAAACTGCACATTAAAAAGAAATATTATGTTACAGTTAACAGATTTCTTCCATGATCAAAAGCTATGTAGTACAGCACAAATATTTATCACGAGCTGTTTTGAAATGTATATCACTGTCTTACATAAAAGGAAACATTTTTTTCTAGGCAAATACTGTCTCCCTTTTTTTCAGGTTTCAATAATGTGTTGCTAGTTACTTGACATTGATCCTATGATCAATCTTGGAGAAAGGTTATAAAAACCTGCTTTATTACGGCACACATAGCTTCTCAGTTAAGTCAAAATAGAGTATTTAAGCACTTTAAGTAAACTGCAGGGGAATGAAAATGCTACAGTACTTATCTCTAGGCTTAAATTTATGTCAACAAGCAGTTTAAGTAAAAAAAGTTGAACGTAAACGAAGACCCCCTGGTTTAAGTTACATAGTGAAGTCCAATAGATCCACCTAAAGGATAGAAAGTATGTAAAAGAAAATGAGTGGATATGTGCCAGGGTGATTAGTCAGCTACCTGAAGGATATATAAAACACATTGTTGAACACACAGTAATCATACTTGTACATGACTGTCTTAATCCAGTTGTGTAAAGAGAGACAATACTGATCTATTGTTTGCATGTTCAGACCCATGTCAATCAGATTTAATATGCAGGTAGATTAGTGCTTCCTAACCTGCTGACAACAGGTTGACTGCTAAAGCCAGTTTTCCCAACAGAAAGGATAGTATCCTGACAGGCAGCAGACACTGTTTCTTGCTTAGGAAAAACAACAGGTTCCGCTTCGTTCCTGAATATTAGTTCCAGGGAGGACTGGAGACAACAAGGATGCACTATTTACTTTCAAATTTCATTACTTCAAGAGACTTCAGATATTTCCAAGTCCATGTAGAATATACACAATGTTCATGACAGATGTTCAAAAACCATGCAGCTTCTGTTTTGTGGCAGAAATTTGATTATTTATTTTTAACTTAAGTATTTTATTCTTCTCAGTTTTCCTGGGAGAGATCATCTTATCACTAAAAATTGCTTACCTTCAGTACAAGAAAAAAAATCTTGTTCTGTGAGCAGCTGCCATGCTTTCAGACATATTTCTGACTTTAAGATAATTAACAAAGCCTCGAAAGAACAGGAGTAGTCCTGAAAGTGTAGAAAATGCACAAAATGAAGTGTATCAACTTAAGTACATGCTATCCCACATTCTTCTTCTTAAAATAATTTTTTAAAATCTAGATTATACAAAGTAAAGTGAGGTCTTCATGTATCATTCACAAATTCAACAAGTGAGTCTTCTGCTTTCATCTTGTGATATAAGGATACAGACTTATGGAAGGCTTTTCAGAGATTTTACATACAGTCTGGGTTCAAGTATCATCTGCTAAAAAGACTGCATAAAAAAGACTTAAAAAGAAGAAGAAAAAGAAAAGAATGCATGTTGCACACTCTCTTCAAGTAGATTTCTTAAATTAAGTTACTAGTGTGTTAGAAATCTACACGAACCACAAAACGTACCTTTAGAAATGTGTAAGATAAATGTACTGCAAGTCAAAAGAGGGGAAGAAAAAAAAAAAGACAGCACAGATTGCTCTAGCAACAAATCAATAATAAATTATAGTAGATTATAGCTTGAGATTTAACCACCCAGGAAAATGCACGTGTCCAAAAGGAGGAAGAACAACAGTTGATTCAAAGAAATTACTCAACATGTGTTATGGTTACTTTTTTTTTTGTCAACTCCACATTTCAAATTATTTTTAAATATTAAATTTAACTGCATCTGACAAAATATTTCAGCTCTGATAAGAGGAACAAGAGGTACAGAATAGTCACACAGAAGTTACAGCTGTAACAATGGAAATCACTAACATGATGTTGTCAACGTCATTTTACAAATTCAGAGACTCACTGGACATCTGGACAAACCCAGAAAAACACATTGTTGCGTAGTGGACACAGCTCTTTGGTCCATTTTCCTCCACTAAGTAAACTTTAACAGATTAAGCCATTCATCAGCTGGATCATGGAGAATCCAACAGAGATAAAACTATCTGCTCAAGGAGTTGGGGGTTCAAAATCTGAATTCCACATCCAGTGGAGAGAAACACAAGCCTAGAGAGCAATTCTCCTCGTTTAATGAACACGTAGGTACCTTGAAAATACATGCTTATGTATATGTGCATGTATACGTTAAGATTCCAAAGGTTCAAATGAAAAGCTAAACTGAAACTTAACAAGTTTAGCAAAGGATTTTATCCTTTTCATCATCTTAGATCCTAATAAACAATCTCTATGACTACACCAGTATTTTGCTATGTGATACACTTTTTCTTCCTGCTCTCCAGCTTGAGACTCTGATTTTTTTTCCCCCCATGCTCATTTCTTCTCTAAATGCTTTTTGCTTGTAAATTTTTATTTTATTTACTTTTTTTTTTGCTTTTTTTTAAAACCAAAGCCTCAGTAGGACACACAAAAAAAATCCCCCAAACACAGAGAATGCTCTGCTAACCGCTGGAACTTTGGCCTAAGCCAGACACATTTCTATGATTAAGGTGAATTCTGCATGGACAAGAAAGCACTAAGATCTGGATCAAAAGTCTACTACAAAAGCTACTACCCAGATGTTACCAGAGATAGTCCCAAGTTCAATTGAAAAGCAGCTGAAACAGCAAAAGGTGGGCAGACAGCTCCGAAGGTGCCTGAAAGTGTATTTTCTGCATAACACATGAAAAACAGTCCAAGTTCAACCCATATTTTATATTTCTCTGTTTAGGGAAGAAAAAAAAAAACACACCACTTTCTATTGTGTTCCTCAAAAACAAACATTGGCTAAGATTTAAATTTGAAAATTAGAATTTTCTCTGTCTTCAGTTTGTTCACTGTACATGACAGTTCTTTGGAAGTAGACCACTTCACTTTTCCATGAAGTGTTAAGAAGATTTTTCCAGATGTTGAAAGAAGGGGAGGGAACAGAAACAGATAGTGTTTCCTCTCCAGAAGAGAGAAGATGGCAATAGGTGGCCTTAAGTATGTCGAAGGACTATGCAAAAGAAAGAATCCAACCCAATTCATTCACTTTTGAAGAGATACAGAATATGCTACTTCACATGCTCTAATGGGAAAGTTATCTGAAACAATGAAATACAGATCTGGTTGGCACAGTTCCCGTGTCTTGATAATACTCCTCCATGTCCTGCTAAGTAGCTCTGTTGGGTTGAATCCTTCTGTGGTGTTCTAGCAATCTCAGTACATCCATTTTATCACTTTAAAAACACTGTTGGCTTATTTCATGCAAATCATTCATAAGACAAGGGAATGTTGACTGCTGGATGCATTCTGCATGCCTCACAGTGCCTTTTATTCCAAGGCACATTATAGAAGAAAAAAAAAAAAAACCCTCCATACAGCTCAGCCTGAAAATAAAGATTTCCTCAGTTTAAGTGAGCGAACTTTTGAACAAGTGCCACAACAGACTAGTAAAAAGAGGAATTACAAATGCGCGGCTTTTTCCATAGACATGGTGGGGGGAAAATGCTAGGGGAAGAACACACTATTTTCATCCAAGTGAAAAAAGTGTCAAATCTCAATCTCATTTAAGATTTATCTGGAGATGTTTGTACCTGTAAAAAGTCATTTCACTTCCTACTTAAAGGCAATCATCTCAAACAGAATATGAAAGCGTTCAAGGGACTGATGCTGTGATGTGTTAAACATCTGCAGTTTCTACATGTCTCAAGCAACCAAGTGCGCAACAGTAGAGCAAGTTGAGTAGTAAGAAGTCTGATGAATGCCCTCGAACTTTACCAAAAGGCAGATAGAGAAAGTTTTAGGTAACATCGTTTAAGATTTCTGCAATTTCTTGTGAGATAAAAAGTCAGGATCTCAGTGTTGGTTTGGTTTTTGTTTTTTTCTGTGGGATTTTTTTTTTTAATTTACTTAATATTTCATATTAACATTTGCTGTTAGCCATTTGACTCAATTGACTCAAAGGGAAGAGTGCCACCTACTGAACCAGCAACAGTATTCTATGCTTCCAGAGCTAGAAAATAAAATGGATAGTAGCATTCACTTTTACAGAAGAAAATCATTCCAGATTCCATATTCAAATTATAAAATCCAGAGTAGGAAAAAAGGTGTAGTGGTTGGTTTAGTATATCCTAATTAAAAACAAACAGAAGAGCAGAATTTGATGTATATAAGACTTTGAACATGGGCAGACATGTTAAAAGAAAGCTGACATCACAGGAGCACTGTGATCAGAAAGCATGAAGCCATTCTCTTGTCCGACTGAGAAACTACTGATGCAGTATGCATTTCAAAGGACTAGAAAAGGACATTTCGTTACCTATGTACAAGACAGCAGACTCCACCTTCCTAGGATCAGTCACATTTCTTAAAATTTAATACTTGACATACAGGTTTATACATGTAAGTACTAGATATCTCTCACTTTTCACTGTGCTCTCTACATAAACCTGAAGTTTCATTGTACAGTTCTGCACCCCTAGATCAGCACAAACAGCTTAAACAGCACAAAGTCAAGTCTCAGGTATGTACATAGTTACATACATAGAACAAAATTTTTTGAGCTGAAGGTTATTTGAATAGTCCATATTTCACACAGTAACAACCACTATGGCAACCAAGAACCTCATGAATGCTATGGAAATAAAAACACCACACAAAACTATCAGCAGCTAAAGAAAAACACATAGCTAAACATGTTACAGAACTCTACTTACAATGACATGATTCTTCTTTAGGTACTTTCCCATCAAAACACAGAAATGGTTTCAATTGCCACTTACCAAGTACAAGAAATATCCACCAAAGCCAGTACTGTCCATTGAAATATCCAGTAAAGTAATCTGAAAACTGAAATTCATATACGAGGCTTAGCTGCAGTCAGAGAGATGACTAAGACACATTTAATGCACTATGCAAATACAGAAAGCACAAAGGAAAAAGCAAATTTAAATGCAAGTAATATATTCAACTGAAATGCAAAACTGGTATTTGTGTAGCAGCTTAACATACAAATAACACTTGAAGTGTCAGTTGGTCTATGGCAAAATTATTTTAAAACCTCTAAAAAATGTATATTTTTGTGTGTATATATGTAATATATACATATGATATAAAAAAATCTCCTCATATTACTTGCCAGAATGACCTAACATTTTCTGTTATAATGAATCACCACTTGTCGATTTTCCTTTTTTCCCCTCAATGCCTGCCATCCCAAACACATTACAGCAGCCTGCTGCTTTAGATATTAACACCAAAAGCCACATTAGTTTAATCTTATCAGACAGGGATGTTCTGCTGACCCCTCAAAAGAAGAGCTTTTGACCTTCTGTATACCCCCTACTGTTAATCGCTGCCAAGAATACCAGCCCCATAAAGACCCCCAACTCATTAAAGTCTTTTCATTTTCAAACCAGCATTCAGTTCCCAGCAGTGAGCTGAACGCAACTAAATGAACCTTGAAGTGGCATTTCAACTGTTCCTGTTAGTGACCGTGGTAGACAGTTTTGTCCTCCCTGTGATGTGGGAGGCAGATGGAGGGCAGGGTGTGATGGTATTGGAGACAGGTATCTGTGCCTTTACCAGACTCCAGACTGCATGCTTCACTGATAAAAAGGCTAATCAAATGCCTCCAAAACTCACAGAAGTAGGATGGGGGAGATGTGTGAAAAGTTGCCAGAAGAAATAAAATAACCTATTTAGTAGCTCTGCACACTTTTCATACACTTCCCACCCTACTGTCATTCAGTGTGTTTGCTGCATCCTGCCACAGTGCTCCCCATTTGCCATTTCTAGGACACTCCAGTAGTATCAACCAAGAAATCACGTAATTCAGGCACGTAATTCAGTTTAATTAAAAAAAAAAAAAAAGGGAAGAAGAGAGGATGCTGGGCCACATATAGAACATATAGATATAAATCCAAGATGTTTAAAGAACTCTAGATATATTTGTTGTTTTTTCCTTCAAGTAACTGTCCACTAAGATCCACATGTTTTCTCCAGAATAAAGGCAGATCATATGAATCCTTTAAAGGTTTAATCCTGTATTATAGTAATTTATATGGGCAATACAAGAAAAAAAAAAACCACAAAAACCGAAACAGAATTGCTAAATTGAACTAAAGAATTGTTACTTACATTATCCCTATATAAATATCAGCATTTCCATGATTCGGCAAAGTATTTCGTATTTTGACTCTTCATTAAAATATCAAATGAATACTCAATTCTCAGGAAGTTCACAACGTGATTAATCCCAACTCACTTGATAGTCAGTATTTTCAATTCTCTAAATAGATGTAACTGATACACTTTTTTTAAAGTTACAATTTCATTTAATTGGAAAGATTTACTAAAACCAGCAAGCAAATACTGGCCTATATGCACTACTCTCACACTTTCTTTAGGCAGAAGCAGCCACGGCTGCAGACTTTCCCCAACAGCAAAATTGTGCTTTTGTTCCCCCGCCGCACCCAGTAAAAACTGATACAAAGAGAGCATATGTGAACTCAGACTGTTTAGACACCATAAAGTTCTGTACTATTGACCCTGAGTGAGAAAGGGCAGCACAAGCCTTTGGAGGAGCTTGAAACAAAGGAACAGAAAATTTCGTGCACACATGCATGCTTGTGTGTCACCATTAAAAAAAATTGTCAACATACACCTTATGAGCTTTCTGATACTGTCTCTAGAAAGAGAGACAACACAGTAAGGTGATAATCTTCACTATGAAAAAAAACCCACCCCTGGGGTCTATGGAATTGGTCAGCTCTAATATTTCAGAATTAGTAACATTATAATGATATAATATAACATTATATAAAAGAATTTAAATATAGTCTAGAACACAGTAATTCTTCAAGGAAGTTTAGCATATATTAACTGTTGTGTTTGTTATGAGCACGTTTTCAAGATGACAGGAATAATACAATTGACAAATTTCTAATTTTGCAGGGACAAAATTAGAAAGGCAAAA
>NW_010524935.1:35719-38661 GCF_000687285.1 Phaethon lepturus | reverse complement strand
AATAATAATAATAATAATAATACGGGGGAAGGGGGGCAGAAATCGTGCAAATTTTTGTGTGGAATTTTTGCACGAGAGAACAAAATGAACCATGAAAATACAAAAATCTGCCACCCCGACTTGACCCTGCGCGACAAGACGGGGTGAGGGGACAATTTGTTAGTTCACCAAGTGGAAAGGACATTTTAAGTTTCTGTGATATTAACGGTAATATTCTGGCTAACTGGCTGGGTTGATACATGTACCAAAATATCCCCTTCAAAGACCATTTTTAATGTGTTTCCTAAGCGAACCGGGAATTTCAGGTTTCCATGTAGGCTCTAAGCACCCTCACCTGCATGACGGGAAGGACAGTTGATACTTTTAATTTGAAAGCTGCTGTTTGGTAAAAAAAAAAAAAAAAAAAATCAGTGGGCCGATCAAGGCATAATGTTAGAAGAAAATTGTGCTTTCTTCATTTTATTTAGAAACATCTGTAATTTCCCTACCCTGGGTATTTTACACACCGCTCCGCGCCCCCCCCCATACACATAGAGCTGTGTGTTTGCAGTTGTACAGAAATCGTGGCTGTTTCCTTCAGAACAACTAAAACCAAAGCCAAGCTGGTTATGTTTTAAACAGCTAATGCATTAACTCCCTCCTTCTCTTCCTCTTTGTTTTTGTGAATTTTATCATACTTCTTGCCAGGACAGTAAACTGTGGTAGAGATGCGGACATGTAATTTTAGATTGAATAAAGAGAAATAAAGCTCCATCCTTGGAGGATGGAAAAGGAAGAAAAACTGCAAACACTTACCCCTGGATCCACGGCAAATACAGTGCAAGACGATTTCTACTGGCCTCAAATTATAATGACAACAAAGTCTTAAAATAGCTACTTAACTAAATCAAGGCCACTTTGCTTGGTTTTGTTTTGGTGGGGTTTTTTTGTTGTTTTGGTGGGTTTTTTTGGTGTGGTGTTTTGTTTTTTTGTTTTTTGGTTTTTTTTTGGTATGGGGCATCTTTGTGGGGGTTTGAAATGTTCCAGACATTGTCCAGTACTTTGTCCCCGACGCCAACCGCATTCGTGTGAGACCGAAAGGGGATTAACTTGTGAACTTTTAAAAATCAGAACTTAAATGAGAGGCAAATCTAGGCCACAGCTCATTGTGGGAACCGTTTCTTAAGCAATTAAAGCGAGAAGAAATTCCTCGCAGCCTTTTTCCTTAAAGCAGCTTTCTGAAGGATTTAAGGAGGACTAGTGTCCGGTCCATCAAGAAAGATTTAAACTGCACAGTGATATAGAAAATCTCCACTTGCTCTTATTTAAAGGGGCACTATCACCATTTCCATAAGACCCTTGACATTGTTTCTTTAATCTTGTTTATAAACTTAAACAGATTTAAAAAGTTGCTTTTTTTCCCCTCTCCCCTTCCTCCTTTTTTCGCATGAATTCATTGAAAATATATTTGATGCAGCATTTGAAGAGACCAAAACAGGCTCACTTTTAAGGATTTTCTGTTACTGAAAAGTCTCAAGCCACAGCTTGCTACATTTCTCCTTTTGCTCTTTGAGGTCTGGAGGAAAGTGAGATTGAAGAGGAATTTTTTTATTTTCCTCTGGGGTCCACTATGCAATAAAAGTTCCTTTCTCCCCAAATTAGAAGGACACAAAGCAACTTTCCCCCCCAAATCGACTCAAACCTTCATCTGACGTTTGCAGTTTAGCACATTTTCCCTTGGCTGAGAGCAGAATTACATCCTAAGCAGCCTCCTGCAATGTGGGGTTTCTTTTATTCCCTCCCTTCTCCTTCTTTGCCCCACCATACTTGTGCTCTCTGCTTAAGTCCTGGCTGTTGTGGCTAGTTCCTACCCATATTTAGAGGTCAGCCAGTATTTCTTAACAGTTTTTCCAATCTGAGCTACTTGGCAAGGTTTTCTGCACAGCGTTAAACAAATACCTGCTAACCTTATTCCAGCAAAACCAGTTGTTCCCCCTTAAGTCTTAAAAAGAAGAAGAAAGAAAAAAAAGAAAGTGAACACCTTGGAGTCACCAAAGCTTTTGGTGCTTATAGCTAATTAATAGCCCTAATGATATTTTTCCAAGTCCATGAATACATTATGTTTGCAATCCAAAAAGGCGTTAGCCCCATTCAAGGGTACTTCAACATCTGCTCATTTAAGGGCAATTAATCATTTTGATATATGGTTTAAAATTGACTGCTTCCAAGGGACTTTTTTTTTTGACAAGAATAACAAAGCAATTTGCCAGGAGCCATCTTCTGGACATGTTATTAGCAGAGCCTTCATCTTAAAGAGGGTTTAAAAAAAATCCTCAGATTTAGGTACCTGCTTTAAAGGGAACCCAACACCTCATCTCTCCCGCTTGCTTTCTTACACTTCCTCCGATTCTTCATCCAGCCTTTCATTCCTCTGACAAGAGTTAGAGATCTCTTCCATCTTAGACCTAAAGTTTATACCTTGATTGCAGAGGCATGTGGGTTTATAATTTCACCCCTCGAGGAGCAGAGCTGAATATCACGAAATATGGAGCTCCTACTCTCGTATCTGCTCTTCCTTAATTGTGATAATAACTAGTTTTATGTGTTTGAGTAAAAATGCTTCATATTCCCTCATCGGCCTCATCCTTCTCTCAAAAGCAGCCAAAGGAATTTTTTTTTTTTTTTTGCTATTAACTGCAGTTTGTAATGGTAATAAGCCATTCCTTAGTTTAGCCTATTTAAAAAAAAAATACCTGTAAGGAATCAAATCTACCAAGAGTATTAGGTGAAAACAACCAAAGAGATCAATTTTCTCAGCCTCTGGTTTCTGGTAAAAGTGTTAGCTGAGAGAATGTAAAGGGGAAGTCTCTCCCGTGCAGGGAATTTAAAGTATAGTTATGACGGGCAGATCTACTTATTTATTTATTCAGTGAATCCCAGCTGTGTTCAGAGCCTCCTGCTGC
>NW_010524935.1:26542-35703 GCF_000687285.1 Phaethon lepturus | reverse complement strand
ACCGGGGGCCTTTTCTAGCCCAGGAGCTGCAGATGAAGTGAGAAACAGGAGGGCATCCAGGGCAAAAAGAGATAAACGGGAAAGGTGATGAGGAAAAAGGCAAATAAATAGAGGAGTGATGTGCCCAGCACCACCTCCGGCGCCGGGAAGAGAGACCTGGCTCGGCCAAGTCCCTGCCCCGCCGGGAGCCATGGCCTTCGGGGTCTGGCTTCCCATGGGGTCACCCCACGCCTGGACCGCTCTGTCGCACAGGCACAGGTGTTTTTCTTCCTTTTTTTCACAGGCTGCGTAGAAAGAATCAACAAACCAGAAATTTTGCAATAATAAATCAGAAATGTTCCTATTTGATTTAAAATGTTATTAATTTGGTTTTCTGACTTGATGTACCAGAAGAAATTCCCTATGTGTTAACACTCGGGTTGGATTCAGAGACCTTCATCCGTGGCTTTCCTCCAGTCTGGGACCATCCAGTGCCCAAGCTACCCCTTGTCCTCATCCAATTTTTATCCATCAGTCTAAAGTCTAAAAAGAAATGTCATTATTTGCTTAAAAAAGGTTATCTAAATGAGTGGAGTTGGTTTAAAAAATGTCCCTCTTGCATAAGATCTGAATTTTGATCATGAATTTGACACCACCCTCAAAATAACTAAATAGCCTGGGAAGAAAAAAAAGCCACCCAGTGAAGAAGTGTGGACAGTTCTGCTCCGACTCCTCTGCTGTGGTGTGTTGCAGTGGTACATTGGGTTCGAGACATCTCCTTCCTCTGAGGATGGAGCGTGGTGGGCAGATGGCATCTCCCAGGTCACGTGGGGGAGATAGCATGAACAGGAGGTTGGGCCATCAACCACCACATGGCAAAAGACCTGGTAGCTCCTTGGTTTTGAGATTTTCTGAGAAAAATATTCTTCCGCCCCAATGAGGCTTGAATAATGACAATTTAATGTCATTCCAGACCCTTCACCTTCGTTGTTTGCTGAATTTTTTTTTCATGTATTTTACAGAAAAAATGCAATAAAACACCTGAAAACTCCCCACTGTTCATTCAGGCCCATGGTTCATGGATAGCTTGAGCACTGCCTGAAGGTTCAGCCCATCTGCTGCTGCCAGAGGAGGAACTGGGGAGGCCTGATCTGCCCAGTCCCTTTGTGAAGGTTGGCCAACGTGGGGTTTTTTTTTGCGTCTGTCTCTCCCATGGATTAATTTAGAGGGAAATAATCTCTTGGGGCTTTACAATGGTCATAGAAAAACCCGGTGCGAACAAATCCACCCACCCATTTTCACAGACATCCTTTATGGGCCCGGGTCTGCCTGCAATTTTAATATTCTCCACGCTCATTGGATGCACGGTGGGACGCTGTCTCTCTTCTGACAGGCATTTCCTTGCCAGAAAATGCCTTTCCTCGCTTCTTTGGGAGGTGGGGAGCTCTCCACGTGGCTGCTGTGCTCTGCTTTGCTGTTTACACCCTGATGGGACTCGTGGAAAGAAATGTGGGTGTGGAGGGGGGCTGTGGTAGAGATGTTACAGCTCCAGGAGCTGGTTCTCCAGCAGAACAGAAACTCCAGAAAGTTGCTTAAATTCAGGTCCTGCCTATGGGCTTGGCAAGGAGACACTCCGTTTTTTCTGGCTAGAGCCCCGTCCAACATGAGTAGCAGAGGACGCTCAGTCTCTGCTTTGCTTGCCTTTGCGGCGCCTCGTCACCCAGGCAGCTGCCATTAGCCGTGGGGATTTTTTGTTTGTTCTTAAGAGCACAAGGTAAGTCCATCAAAGGACTTGCCTTCTCTGTGAGTGACATGATGGACCTACCTGTGTGGGCACAGGTAATGTAAGAAGTTTGAGGAAATGAAGGAGTTTCTGACCCTGATTTTCCAGAACCCTTAAGCCTCTGTAACAGCCCTCTGTTTCCTTAGCTGAGGTCTAGCTCTGCACCATGGGATGCTCTGATCCAACATTGCCGACTGCTGTGGTTTATCCTTCAGAGCACTGCTTATCCTTCTGCTTATCCTTGAGAGAGAGATTGCTCTTGCAGCTTGGTTGCATCTAAGTGTGGACCCAGGCCCAATGTATATTGAGAGTTGGGTTATCCCAACATCCCGTCACCGAGGCGCTTTGCCATTGGCCCATACCTAACACATCAGATCCAGAACTGGATCTCCCCAACCATCTTTTCAGAAAGAAATCCAAACATTGGTCTCTTGGACATCGGTGCAAGCTCTGCCTGTCCTGGCAGCGAGGCTGGATGCAGTTCAGCTCAGTTTTGCTGGTGTAAATCCAAAGTAATTTATTCAAAAGCGATGATATTTATCTAGATTTACATCATTTGGCACTAAGTTCAGTCCTTCGGTAACGGATGCTCAAATGCATGACTACATTTATTTTGTACCTACCTCTGAGCAAAATGATAGATATGTTTCCTGGGGGATAAAATCCATCTCCCAGGCACAAAGCCTGGCTAGCCGTGTTTTCCGCAGGAGAAATTTCAAGGACACGAGAGGGCTGGGGAAAACCAACTCTCCCTCCCAGACCAGGAGAGTGGCCCTATGCCCTCTCCACCAGCAGTTGCATGATGGCGGCTCCAGCCCTTGCTTTGAGCATCCGGAGGAAGCGTTTCAACCCCATTTCCCTGCGCTGGTCCCCGTGGTGGGGATGCGTTGGTGGCAGGCACCAGCCAAGCTCACCCCCCAGGATGCCGTCTCCTGTGCCAACCCACCACTGTGGTGGGCTTCTCCAAGGTGGGGACGAAGGAGGGGAAAGGAAAACGAGCCCCCGTTAGTTTTGGGTAACACACGACGTGAAATATGTTAGGTAAAGACCTTATTAGAAATGATTTGTCATCCCTCTGCCTCTCTCAGCTGCATGTAACTCTATCTCCAGACTATTATAGTATCAAATATATTTTACAAGAGTTTTACCTACAGGTGACTTGCTCTTTATTACTGGATGTAGGCAAAATCAATACTTCAGTAAGGAGAAGATCATTTATTTCGCTTTTTGAAACATTTTTCAACAGTGGGAGAGCAGCTAAACCCCACGAAGCTATGATTAAGAACCGCAAACTCTACTTTCCTTTCCTTCTCCCCCTCCTAACCCATTTATTGACTTAAAAAGGTAATTTCCAAACCCAAAACATCATCCTGAACAGCCACTGCTGGTGCACGGTTTTCTTTCTTTTTTTTTGTTTTTTTCCCCTTGCAGACAGATAATTCTTTAAACTTGGGTAATTTCAAAGGGGAATCAACTTAATATAAATGTACCTGTCACTGGTTGAAATAGAAGCAGATTCTGGCCTTTCAATAAGGCCACTTCTGTAGTCCCACACTGGGGAAAAATCAAAAATTGCTGGGAACTGATAATGCATTCCTCCAGCTCCGCAGCCCTGATGGAGTTCAGTCAGGCCAAATACCCCGGCTGCTTTTATGTGTTTATTTTACCTTCTGATTTTTTTTGAAGGTCATATGATGCAAAGATGTCGGAGCGAAAACGCTTGTTGTTCAGGGAGGTTTGTCCCTAAGTCACCGCGCTCTGCTGCCGGCCAGCGCCCCGCGAGGGAAGGAAAACTCGGCCTTCGGATGTGCAAACGGGCAGAAACAGAGGACTCCCGTACCCCACATCAGGCTGGGGTGCTGGTCACCCTCCTGCGGGCCGAGCCGACGGCATTCCCCCGCGCAGCGGTGGGCAGGAGCAGGTGGGCACTGGAAAAGCCTTCCTCCAGAGGAGCAGCTCTTCCAGCATTTTTTGCCCACCCCGGGATGCTCTTCCCACCCGTCCCACCACCTTTAGCCACTCTGTAAACTGCTGGTCCAACGACACCCCATAACGTGGTCGCTTTGGGGCCAAGCCAGCCCACCCAGGGTCCCCAACCCATGTTCTCCTCCAGCAGCGGGAGCGGGAGGCCAGCCCTAAAGAGCTTCCAAGTCCGAGGAGTGTTTTCCCCATCTCCCAGTCTGTGAGCGGCTGCCAAGATTTTGTACCTCTGTTTTGCCCCAAAACAAGGAAGGAAAAGCCTCGGGCATCTTGCCAGCTTGCACATCTGAAGGGAGAAAAAGCGAGCAGGAGGGCTTGCTACGAGAACTGATGAATAATTTTTGCATCTGCCCCCTAAACGTACTGCCTTCCGGGGGAAAATGTGTGCTAAACTATCACCACTGAAGAAAAAAACCCAACTAACAAAACAGAAACAGAGGTGGGTCCAGTTTTTGGGTTGGTCCACTTTGAGTTTGAACATTTAGGATTTTTTTTTTAGCAGTTGCAAAACATGTATTTACAAGTCAAGAAAAAGAAAATGAAATTGTATTTCCCAACGGAGCATTGCTGTCAGAGAGCTGTATTTCTGCCACATGGGCCCCCACTGGTTTGGTGTTTCTGGGAGGCTGCACCTCTCAGAAGGTGTTGTACCTAATTCTGGTTGACTTTTTTGGTGCATCAAGGGAACCTGCCTGACCTGTGGTCCAGCACTGGAAATGCAGCCTGGCTAGAAAGCAGGAGCTGCAGGGGAAGAGGTTAACCAGGCTGTAAAGCCCTAAATGCATCAGAGAGGCATGGAACTTCGTGCTTAATTTTCTTATGACAAAATAAAGCAAAAACCAAAACAGAACAGATTTTCAGAGCCCTGAAATGTTATTCTTTCCCCCTAAAAAATTAAATGCTTTGGCTTGCCCAAGTGTACTTCTTCCACCCTCCACAACTGCCGTTCTGCAGAAAACAAGAAATCTCAAATTTCTTTAACTCTATTTTGGACTGAAAAGTCGCTGAGGCATCTGGATTTCCCTGTGACGGGTGTTACGAATCTCACTTTGCTCAAGCTGTTGTTGTTATTTCTGATTTCAAGCCTGAGAATGGTGAGGGGGTCAGCTGAGGTGCCAGGAAGATGAAGACACGGCTGTGCAAGGGTGCGGGCGCGGGGCAGGGCTGAGCGTGGCCGGAGGAGACCGGCGGGTGACAGACCCTGCTCAGCACCGGTGTCCGGGCGGATGGAGCCTGGCTAGCGAGAGCCCATGGTGCATCTCCCCTGACGTGCAGAAATCTTGCTTTATTCATGTAACACCACTCTCATATTGTTCCTTTTTTTCCCCCCCTCAAATGTTGAATGTATCCATTAGTCATAATGGCTTAAAACAAGGTAATTTTGGCTAATCTGCTATCATGGGTATTTTTCCTGCACAGGCTCAGCATTGCTTCTAGCAAAACTTCTCAACCAGCCATTGAGTATCAAATCAAATGAACACAGGTGTTTGCTTAAAGACATAGGTATGGACATATTTGTATACCCATGTTCAAATACAAACAGAAGTACGTGCGTATAACCCACACCCTCCAGACTACGTTATTTATGATCTGGAATGTCTTTTGATAAAGTCACAGACCTTCAGAATCACTTGTTTCCCAGAAAACTCTGATACAATAGTCTGCTAGCGACGAGAGGGATTTTTAGGATTTCTTTTTAACAAATATTCCCTCTTTTAATAAAATGTTTTGAAGAGAAGAGCCTGATTCCCTCAGTCAGTATAAGCAAGGATGCTGCTGCTCTCTTGCCGGCACAGCTGCGCGGGGTCACGCGCGCCGAGGTTCGCAGGGTGAGCACCCCCCAGGCCCCGCACCCCGATGTGGTGCCGCACGTGTACTCCCACAGCCTTGCTACAAGGGCTGTGGGTACCGAGGCACGGCCCTGTGTGCCCCAAAATAAATAAAAAGCGGTACGTGAATTACCCCAGGGTGGAAATAAGTCGCCTGTCAGGAGCTTTGCTGGATTTGAGTTGGGGCGTGTGTGTTTTCCTGCCGCTCGTCCCTGCTTTAGAAATGGTTTCGTGGTGCAGGAGGGGTTGGCAGGTGCAAAGCCCACTTGTGTTTTGATTCGGGTAGGGGTAAATCTCCCATATGTATAAAACCTCAGGTTTTTGGAGGCTCTCTGCCTCCTGACAAATAAACCAGGCTGTCTCCTAATGTTCGGAAAGCCTGTGGGCAGGGGAAGGGATGTGCCATCACCGCTTGGTGCCTGGCCTTGGTTTCTTTCTGTTTTATTTAAAGCTCTTTGGCAAGGATATCGTTACGTGGGGCTTTCCCACTTTCCCTCTTTCCCCTCAGACTCGGGCAGAGCTGGCCCAGGCCCTGGCTCTGCCCGGTGGGGACATCTCATCGGCACCTGCCAAGATTTAAGCGTTTCCCAAAGGCGGGAAGGATGAGGACCGCCAGCCCCGTGCACGGCTGGCCGGGCTTTGCCCGGCCTCGGCTGGCCGGTCTTTGAATAGAGCCGATGCCCTCGTCTCCCAGTGCCGGACGCCAGCACGTCTGGAGCAATGCTGCGGCTTCCTTTCATCAGGCTTTGCTGATGATGGCCCACGTTTCACCGAGGAGAAGTGCTACCCAAGACACGCGGAGGTCTTGCCTTCCCTTCACCCTTCTCTTGGCCACCCCGGCCGAATTTCTCCCATTTCGGAGGGAAGTCGCCGGCGGGAGGCTGGGAGGTGGCGGTTAGGGCGGTCTCACCCCCTCCGCTCCACCATCCACCGTTCCCACTAGAGATCTGGCCATCTCGCATTCACAACGTGTCCAGCAAAGTTTGTGTCAGGGGGTATAAACTTTAGATTTGTGTGACCAAGGAATTCCCAATGCTGTTGCATGTGTTCCCCTGCCTCTCCCGCTCCCCCCCGTCTTTCTCTTGGCTGTGAAACAGCACAAGGAGACTCTTTGTATGCTCCTAATCCTGAAGCAACACAGCTTTAGCAACATCCAGGGATAAAAGCACCATCAAACCACAACTTTATGGGGGCAAATCTCCTCTAATCCCTCGCTTTAGCTAAACAAAGCTTCTTGCCCTAATCCGCTATCGCTTTAAAAAAAAAAAAAAGCTCAGATTTTGTTTTTAGTAAGAAGATGATCCAAAGGACTAATTTTAAGAGAGACTAACCAACTCTGACAGCTTTTAAAATAGACGACAAGAAAATAGATGCAAACTTCCCTCTCAATTCAAGGGTTTTCAGGCTATGCAATAAGAAAAATATCCAGGGTTTAACTGCTTTCCTTTAAGCTCACTCTTATTGTATTAAATGCTCTGACCAGCTCAGATTCAAATCACCAGGCCTAAATGCCATTTGATCTTTAAAAAGAGAGTTAAAAAGTGTGCATATTATTCCCAGGAAGGCAGTCCAAGGAAAATCAATTATCATAAACAAGGATTATATTACACACACAGTCAATATGGAAAAACAAACACGATGCTGATAATGGGCAGCTGAAGCGGCTCACATCTGAAGAAACTTTGACTGTGTTAGAGATAGTTCTTTATTAATTTAAGGATGGGTGTGTGGAAGTATGGTAGTGAGGAGTAATCAAGCTCTAAAACAATCAGGCCAAGTTTCACTCCAAACCTGAACCAAATCTTGACTTTTTCTCCCTCTTTTTTTTTTTTTTCTTGCAGGAGGTGGGAGAAGTGTTACAGTTTGGCTTGGGGGCTTCAGTGTGTGTGTGTGGTTTAGCGCTGCTTGGCTTCAGATGTGGGAAAATGTTGGGCTTGGGGGAGTCATGGGGAAGGGCTGTGGTCCCCTGGGGACCCCGCTGGTTTGGGTCTCAGCAGGGAGCAGGTGCCCATCTCACCTCTCCCTTGGTGCTGCGGGAAACCAGTTAAACCCACTGGTTCCTGCTTCTGGTTTATACCTCTACACTTGTCAGGGTCGGGATTTGGGGGTTTCCTTCAGCGTCTGCCCTGGCATCCAGCAATCTGCCTGGAGGATGAGGAAGACGAAGAGTGGGGTTGTTACAGCATCATGTTTTCATCCTTATTCATGCTTTGCTCTGGAGGAGCAGGAGAAATCTGCGCCCACATTTTTCCATCATGTCTGATACAGCCTGGACACCTTGCTGATGTGAGGAGGGGGACATTACCATGGCTTTGCCCCCTCAGCGCACCTGGGCAGGGAGGGAGGAGGGATGGATGGTCGGGAGTGCCCACCCATCCGCTCCCATGCTGTGACCCTGCCCCAGAGCAGGGATGAGACCTTTTCTCATCACAGATCTTTCCTTCAAGCTGGCTGGGGAGCAGCAAAAATAAAAAAAAATATTTCTGTCCCCAGGAGAATTCCAGAACTTTGAAATGTGGTTTGGTGCAAATTTCACTGGGAAGTCAAAATTATCTGCGGATAATTTTGGTGCCGTGACGTCAAAGGACGTGAGTAAATACTGAGTACGGCACGAACAGAGTATTAAATAAAACTGAAGCTGCGGGAACATATTGACATGACATAAAAGTAGAAGTTAAATAAAATGAGGAAACTCCCCCCCACGTGGAAACTTGCTGAAATGAAGCACTTTTGATGCTCTGCGCACTGAGAGGGTTTGGGCAGATTCTTTGGATGTTTTCCCATTGTGAAAGGTTGTTGAGTGCGACATGTTTTCGCCACGTGTTGGCTGATCACAGTCAGACGGGGACCGGTTCTGCCTGAGGCGTTCGGAGCATCCCCCAGGGATGCCCCAAACCCCACCCTGCTGCCGCTCATCCCAGCCTGACCGACGGCCACGGACCACGCTTCACCTTTGAGGAAGCCCACTGGTGACCTCCAAGACGCCCTGCCTGGCGGTACCCCGTGCTGGTACCCCACGGGGCACACCTGACCCACTGCGCATCCGTGAGAAGGAGCGTGCTTCCCCGCGGCCCCTGGCTGCCCGCGCGGGAGCTTTGTCCCCGACCGAAGAGACGTGTATAATCTTTGGCTAAGCTCCCGCAAGACCCCCAGCTTCCCTCTGCTCAGCCACGCTGAAAGGGCCCTTTTGAAGTCTGCCCGGCGTCGCGGGGCGTGTTTGCCCGCGGAGGGCGCGTGAAACCGGTAAACACCGTTTCTGGATGAAAATCTCCAAAGTCCATATCCTTTCAGCCTGAAAGTTTCCCTTTCTCATTGACCTGTGCCCAGAAGCGACTCCTGATTTGAATAGCAAATAGTAGCTGTCTTCCCCTCCGCAGCTAAGCCGTTTTCTTCCTCCCAAAGCAAGGTGGGATCTTTTCATGATGCCCTTCAGGGCGGCCGTGCCGCTGCGGAGGGGAAGGGGAGGCAGCAGGGGTGGCGGGTGCTGAGTGGAGCCCCCTCCTCGTGCAAGGAGCCTTGGGTGGACCTGGTTTTTCCTCCACAGACCCAGGCAGCGGCGGTTTTCCACCAGGTAACGGTGACCCTGCGGA
>NW_010524935.1:12151-26509 GCF_000687285.1 Phaethon lepturus | reverse complement strand
GCCTTCGGAAGCGTAGTGGCCCAAGGCTGGGATTTTTCAGAAGCAGCCTTTGGTTTGGCCAGCACGGCATCAGACCGCTCAGCCAAGGGTTGGTTGTACAGCACCTCATGTCGCCTGCTGATTTTGTTGTGTATTCAGCACCGGACTTGGAATAAGGAAACCCCAGTGGAGGAGAAGGATGATCAGTAGGAAACTTTAACACTTTGAACCCCAGAGCATCCCCAGCGCAAACATACGCCCCCCCCCCCAGCCCCATGCCGTAGGGCAGGGATGAGCCAGTGGGTCGGGGCTAGCAGCCCACCAACAGGTCCAGGGGATCAAGTGTCAGGTGGGATGGAGCTTCTGAAACGCAAGAACAGGATTTTTTTTTTTTTTTTCCAATATGCTTCTCCTCCCCGTTGGCATTTGGGAAAGCTGTGGTTGTCACATGCCCTGGGGGACGCAGCCCTGAGGCTGGGGGCTCTGCCTTTCCCAAAACAGCCACGGGAAGTTAGCAGGTAAAAGGGGCTTGAAAGAGCTTGGCTGAGAGTTGTGGAGGTAATGGGATGTTTTCTGTCCTTCTGATGGAGAAGCCTGGGAGAGTTTCCACAGGTCACTGGTACTTTGCCTTTTCAGTGCTCTTCCACTGGAGCGGGACAATGGGGAAAGCGCCTTCATTTGCTTTTGTGCTAATGAAGTCAAACAAGCATCAGGGAATTTGCACTGGGGCTCTGTCTTAGGGGTTTGATCTGTATTAAAAAAAAAAAAAAAAAGACATTTCTTTGGGTAAAGGTTATCCCAAAAAGCATCTGGTGGACTGAGGGCATCTCCTTTGTTTTCAAAAGTTGGGTAGTGACTGGGAGTGCAGGATTTTTGTCCCTAGATTTAGATTTGAAACTATATTTTTCCCCAGTTCAAGGAGAAGTGGTGGGATGTGGGAATATCTGGTTTGAGCTCATTGCTGGTAATCAATCTGTTCACTGAAAAATAAGTTGCAAAAGCTTACAGCCTGGCCAGCAATCCCATTTGTCCTCCATCCTTAAATCTCCAGGTCCAGGAGTCATGTGATCGTGCTAGACTTTCCACTTTGGCTTTTAATCAAGCTGCAGAAAGGGACCTATGTATCATTTTAAAAGTCTGAAAACCAGAAAGGAAATGTGTGACATTGTGCTTTATTTTCCTTTTTTATCTCTTGAAGTCCAAGCTGTGGACAAAGGCACCGAACAACCTGGTGGGAACATTTTGAGGCTTAATGCTATTATTCAGCATGCTGAGATATTTTGTAAGGTTGTAAAATCCATTCCTTTGTTGTCTATATGAACCTGGCTGAAATCTGTAGAGTTTACTGTATCACTACTACTGTGATATCACTTCTATTTTTTACCCTAATGAAGCGACTGGGATCAGAGTTTCGGCCCCAGGTTTTGAGTCTGGAGCCCAGAGCATGCAGCTCTCTTCTTCAGCCTTTTCTACCCTCTATTGCTTTGCTTAACATTTGATGTGAATAGCTCATAAAAAACCCTGCAAACAGCAAGCAAACAGCAAACCCAAACATGTCCCCATTGCAGTAAACGTTGGAAGAAATAAATTTAGCTGAAAAATCCCTGTCTCGGTTTTTTGTTATATTTCTTTCTCTTGGATAAGGCAGAAGAAGGGGGAAAAATTAAAATCCCTTGGTTGCAAAAATGCCTTCAGTCAAGTTCTCTCTCTTACTGACAGCTCAGTTCCAGCTACAGGAGTCTTAATGATATTTTGGCCATAATGCCAAGAGAAGCAAGAAAGCCCCTTCAGACACCAGGAGCTCTCACCCGGCTGGAGCAGTAAGTAGACAGCTGAAATGCATCTTTGAGCTCAGGCAGGGAAAAACAGTTTTTTTGTGGTGTCCCTCCTCCTCCCCATGTCTGTCTTGCTGCAGGTGCTGGTGGCGAGTGCGCCCAGTGGGTCAGGGCTGTCCCCCATGGGGCGGTTAGGAAAGGGGGATGCGGTCTTGGTGCTGGCTAGTGCTCCTCTAGCCAGGGCATCTCCTTCGTCTGGCTCGGAGGTGGGCTGGTAGGACGCGGTGGGGGACACACTTTGACCTTCTTAATTGTATGGGTTGTGCAGGTGTCCCATGGCTGCAAATCTCACTCTGCTCACCAGCAACGTGAATTTCCAAAGGTTCCCATGGAAGGAAAGTGGCTGGACTTCCCCTGGCCAGCAACCGGTGTCACCAGTGCCTGTCCCGGTGGGCTGCAACAAGTTATGGACTTAAACTTGAGAGGTTTGTATTAAATTGAGGTTGAGCTAGAGGAGAGGGATCTGCTGTCCTCTTAAGTGTGGGTCTTCCAGGGCCTCCAGCTCCCCACTGGTCCAGGTGGACTTGTCTCCTGCCCTACAACCTCACTAAGCCCTCAGCTGTTGTATCCGGAAAATGTGACTGATCTTGTACCCCAGATTTTGGAGTCAGGGGCTTCTATTCCTTTTTTCTGCTGCTGACACCAAACCTCCAGGCTGTTTCTGATGGCAACCCTAAGGCAATACAGGATTGTCTTCATGGATGTCCAGTTTTTTGGGACGAAGGCAAAGGGCACTGCTGTGGAGACTCTGTGGTCCCCTTTGCACCTCTGCCCTAAGAGGATCTCAGAGACGTTCCCTCCTCTGCCCACCCCTTCCTTGTGTCATTCTCAGGGTGGAAAGCAACCCCAAGCAGTCTGGGAAAGACACTTAGAAGTGACATCCTGGTGCTTCCGGATGCCAGCCCTACAGCCGCTGGGCGCTGCCTGGCCCGTGCCGGGTTTGGCAGCCACGTGGGATGCTCAGTTAATAGCCCATCCGTAGAGGTGAACCCACAGTCTGAAGGGGAGTGTGTCGTACTCCTAAGGCTTTGGGTGCTCAGTGAAAGTAATTTTCAAAAATGATCTTTTACCCCTTAATCAAAGTCTTTATCCATATGTTTTAGTTGCCTTTAAACCCCAGCTGGAAGCGTTTGCAGATCTCTCGGCTATTGGCTGATCCTAAGTAATAAGCACTAATGTTTGAGCTTCAAAATCACTTGCAAAGTTGCAGTCTGGCAAAGCCATCTGGCTGAAATCTGTCAGTATTTATTATCCACTGGAAGTTTCTCTCTGGGCAGCTCTGATGCTGTCTTTCGTTATTATGGAGAGCTGATCATATTAAACTAATTACGGGGAATAGCTGATGACAAGTTCCTCTTTAATCTGCGATCTTTTTTTTGGATCAGAATTAAGGTCATTCTCCAAGGCCTTGATTTTGGAAACTCCTTGGCAGCAGCTGTTAGCTAGGTTAAAATATTTACAAATCCGTATATCTTCCGTTGCTCCCATTAGGAAGGAATAAGCGGGGATTTGTTAGTTGGGCTCAAATTCACCATTGTTTTAGAGGTACTCAGTATTGTTCCCATGTGCTGCTTACACCACGTGGGGTGGGTAAGAGGGGCTTTCACACATTCGAGTTTGCCAAGTCAATTTTTCTTAGTCAATGTTAGGTCGCCTTTAAATCAACATAATTTATTTCCCACCCCTAGACTTGGACGTACCAGAAGAGTGCCAGTCTGGTCCGCAGGAGCAGTGAAACACAACTTTCCAGGCTGCTAATGCTTCCTTAGCACCAGGTTGTGAACTGAAAACAGCCTCTCTGCAGACTGCTCCGTGCCTGCGTCCTTAGAGGCACCTGCAGGCAGATGGGGCAGCTTGTGGGGCCAAGGTTGGGCAGCTCGGGGGAACCTCCTGATCGGGAGGTTTGTGCCCCTGCGGTAAATGGCAAATGGACTGGGAGGAGTCAGCGGGCTGGCTTTGGCTCTGCCTTCCTGGCCCGCTTGCTTCAGCTTCCCTGGAGCTAAAGACCTTACGGAGAGGTAGGAGAGAAATCTTGGTGTTCTCCTTTGAGGGCTGGAACCCATTTGCTTTGGATAACTCTTTCTTTTAGTTGTTACCTGGCTACATCCAAAGTTTGGAGGACACAGGTCCATCCCTCTCCATTGCCTTCAACAGTCTAAAGTTACACCTTCTGTCCACATTCTGTTGTGAGACCTGGATAGCAGCTTCTCTATCATGACAGGTTAACTTCTCACCTGCATTGTTTCTCCCATGTGGATTTACAGGAGAGGAAGTGTTTGCCTCTTAAGATTTATAAAGCATGGTGAGGACACTGCTTTCTAATTACCTCCATACTTTAAAAATTATTTTCCTGTAATATGATGTAATTTATAGCCTGAGCTTACTGCCAGGTCCCTAGGATGTAACTTAGTATGACTGCTTCCATCCATGCAAACATGAGCAACTGGAGTCCTTCCCTCAGGGCTTACTCAAATATACTATATTTAATAAGAGTTAATCCCTTTAACACAGTTGCTGGCCTTGCCTTTTAAAATTGGATTAAGACTGATGCACTATAGAGAGTCTTTAATGCCAATGAACTCAACCTGTTCTAGAAAATGGAAGTTGTAAACACGGTACGGATGCGAAGATCATCCTAACCCTAGGAATTGGCCTTGGGAAGAGCTGCACAATGGCCTTTGTCACACCTTTAACTCGGCAGAACCTGAAGGCAAATCTGCAGACAGATGAGCAAGGCTATGAAGAGTTCAGCTGATTCTCTGCCACTCTCAGAGGCATAATTAAATGGCAGCTAAGCAGAGAAAACACTTCTAGTGCAAGCGTCCCGAAGAAGAAAAACACCAGCACTACGAGACTGGAGAAGCCAAGCTCTAGAAGCTATTTTAAGGCTGAGTAAAACTGTTGCAGATCTGAATTATTACAGAAAAGGAAAAGTGAAGCAAATAAATACAGTGTGTGTGTGGTGATTGACAAAAGGTTGTGAGATCTGTGGGTTAAAAAGAGCTGCAGAAGGAATAGTTCTCATTCTCCTAGAAACGGCTTTGAGAAAAAATCCTAAGCTCCACCCTTCTGGGTTAATTTTCTGAAAAGTTTGGGTATTCTTTTATCCCATATGTGGGGATAAATTGTTTTACCTGTAAATTTTAAATGTAAGTATGCATTCAGATTGGAGCTTGAAGGGATGGATGAAGGTTTAGCCCTTACTTTTCACTCAGGCTGGTTTCTTGAACTCTAATTTACTCCTCTCCACAGCCCTGAAGTTTTCTATCTGATCTCTTTTTCAGAGCATGAAGAAAAAGAAAATCAGCTAAGTGATTGTGCCTGGATCTCAGATCACTTATGTGCAAATGCAAACGGGGCAGGATGGAGGCTGTCCCATGGACAACACCCAGACTCCACAACACAGTCGGGACTTGGGCATGGGGCTGGGCTCCCAGTATTGAGCAAGGCTGTACCGATGGGCAGCTGGGACTTGGCCTGATTGATTTCCTCCACACCTTTCATGCTATTTCTAATGTCCTTTACTTTTCAAAGCAGTAAGGGGAGAGAGGTGCTTGCTTAGCCTCCTCTGTTTGCCCCATCATAGAATCATAGAATCGTTTGGGTTGGAAAGGACCTTTCAAGGTCATCTAGTCCAACCCCCCTGCAGTGAGCAGGGACATCTTCAACTAGATCAGGTTGCTCAGAGCCCCGTCCAACCTGACCTGGGATGTTCCCAGGGATGGGGCATCTACCACCTCTCTGGGCAACCTGCGCCAGTGTTTCACCACTCTCATTGTAAAAAATTTCTTCCTTAGATCTAGCCTAGATCTACCCTCTTTTAGTTTAAAACCAGTACCCCTTGTCCTATCGCAACAGTTGCTGCTAAAAAGTCTGTCCCCATCTTTCTTCTAAGCCCCGTTTAAGTACCAGAAGGCTGTGATAAGGTCTCCCCGGAGCCTTTTCTTCTCCAAGATCAACAACCTCAGTAATACAAAGCCATAAAATTAAACCCAGGGTATCTCTAGCCTATCGATAGGCATTGACAATCTCAGATCCCTTCCCCTAAATGGAAGGGGCAGTTCATTGACACAAGCAATTGCCAGAATTGCCAAATGCAGAGGCATTTGGATGCGGGGGGCAGCGGGGGGAGCCGGGAGGGAGTAAACAGACCCGGGGAACTCCAGCTTGACATAAAAAACAAAGTGATGGATAGTCCACAGTGACCATTGGCTCCAGTGGCTGGAGGACAAGAGAAAAAAAAAGCAAGCAAGAAAAAAACAAAACAGGACAAGCAATCTGCAACCAGCCTAGGAAGATTACTGCCATAAAAGCAATGCTGGAAGGGGCTAGTTATCAAGTGGAAAACAAGAAAGTACAACTAGCTCCCCAGTCACCAGATTTAGGGGACTCTGGTTGGAAGGTTCATACTCCGGTGGGCCATTAGAGCAGAAACAGAAATGGATGCAGTAATCCAGAACATATTGAGTCTCTAGGTTACCATGAAATATAATGCAGGGAGAAATGAATTATTTTCCAAGGGAAGCTGTAGAAAGCACATATATAGACTTTTTTTTTATTGGAACTGTGTTATCAACAGTCTCTCTTAATAGTCGAAAACAGCTTCTTATGTTTTTTATAGAGTTTTAAAGATCCCTCTGGACGTGTCTGGAGGGGCCAGATGGGGGGAGCTGCAGGCAGAAGAGGGAGTGGGGGAAGAGGAGAAGGGAGGTAAGTGCCATCAGAGTGAGCATGGTCCTGACTTCCTTGGGCTGTCTCAGCATTTGGGTATGGTGCTGCATTATGTTAATTTTGCCTCATTGCTTTCACAGCAATAGCAATACACCTTGTCTCGATTACGTGTGGAGCCTAGCTGGCCTGCGTGCTTTCCTTTGCAAGAGGGTGAACTCACATGTCTCCAAAAAATAGGTGGTGATCAAAAAATGTGCCTTAATGCTGTTTCTACCCACCCTGGAGTACCCACAGGGGATGGTAGTAAAAGCAGCTGGAGGAGCCCATGGGGAGCTAAGCTCCTCCTGATTTTGGAGGTTCAGAATCATCTCCTTGTTCTCCTAAGCCCACATTTAAAGAATGAAAGAATCTCATGAAATCACTCTCATGACATTGATGGGACTTTAAATGTTTGGGAGTGAAAACATTAAGGCAGATCTAGGAGGTTTTGATGGGTTTTTCCATGCATGAAGAGCAGTTTTATACTTTAACATCTGTATCCGCTTCTGATATTAACACCTCATGAAAGAGCTGATGACGATGACATGAAGTTGTCATAAAATGAATCTTGAGATTATAAAAATAATGTGTAGTAAGGGTTTTTTGCCTTGTCACTTGACTTCTGAGGCTCTGCCCTGTGTGCTTGTCATGTTTGCAAGGTTTTTTGACAACGATGGGTAAAACAAAGAGGAAAGGGAAGGGGAAGGAGAAAGGACAGGGAAGGGGCAGACCTCAAACAAGCTGAATTGCTTTGGCTGGCGGGAGCTGAAGAGAGCTTGAAGAGACCAGAGCCAGGGATACAAATCATGAGAGCTCACAGCAGAGATTTTTAGTCACTGCAGAATCCTTACAAGAAAAAAAAATGCTGAGTTCCCATGATGGAGAGAGCACACAAAAGCATGAAAATCACTTTGCTTTGCAATAGCCTGCTTGTGTCTAGAATTGGTCAGCTGCCTGTAGAAGCAGCCTCTCAAATATAAAGACTGCTGCATGCAGGAACCAATCCACCAGCCAACAATGCGGGGATATTGGCTTCAAACCACAAAGTTGGACTACTTGGAGTAAGAGAGAAAAAGGAAAAATCAGTCTAAAAGTCAGAAATTCCTTGGAAAAAAAGAATTATCTTGGTCAGAAAATGTGTTGTATATTCTTTGTCTGCCCACCTAACATCACTGTGTTGGCTTCTGCCTGTTACTCCACAAAGTTGTTCAGCAGAAGAGCTCATAGCTGCAGTTTTTACTCTGTTTCAATATTTTAAAAAGTACCTAACTTAATAGATTTCTTAAAGTCCAGCTGATGCTATACTCAATTTATAGAATAGACCTTGTCAGGACTGTAAACAGAGTCTCCCTTCAGCCCTCTATGGGGAGATGCTGATGGCAGGGTGGACTAATATATATAAGGTGAATTTTACACTAAATACAAACCAAAATTATTCCAGAGACCCAGGCAGTGATCTGGCACACTGTGCGGTCTAAATCACCTTTTTTTTTTTTAATAGCCAGACAGAGAGGTGCCTACCTCAGCTCGGCATGCGCCCCGTGGGTTGTCCCCGTGCCGACACGTGGCCCTCCACACCAGCTCCCGCCTCGAGAACCAGCCCTAGGGATGGCTGCGGGCCCTGGCAAAAGCCCATGAGGAAGCTGTGGGATGCGAAGGCTGCGGCGCGGTGGGCTGAACGGGCGGGCGCGTGGCTGTGCCATCTTCCTTGAGGGGAGGAGGATCCTCCAGCTGCCGGGTATCCCAAGGAACAGAGATCCCGGCGTGGCACGTGCTGGAATTTCTTTCTCGTTGTGCCGGTTTCCAGGTCTCGTGGGAGCATTTGGGGTGGCGATGGGGGCAGATTGGCACAGATTTATATGCCAGGTTTGTCTCTAGCTCTGACTCCGCGGTTCCGCCTGGGCTTCCTTCATTTAGAGTCCTTTGTTACAAAATGTAATGGATATCGCCCTAGGAGCCGTTTTCAATTGCTCGTGACGACGTAAGAAACAATTAGGCAAAGCATATTTTTGTTTATATCCTCACTGCCTCCTTTCCTCGGAGAGGTTTAAAGATCGCTGGCTGGTCGGGTTATTAAAATGTTGCTCTTGGAGGCAGAATCTGAATGAATCTCGCAGGGTGGGTTTGGGTCGTGGTTCCCCCCGGGCTCGATAGGGGTTGGAGGAAGAAGGTAAAGGGAGAAACCAGAATTGAAAATAACAAAAAAAAAAAAAAAAAAAAAAAAAAAGGAAATCCCAATAATTTAATTTTTTATTTGCCTCAGAAAGGTTTCCTAAGGCACCCTAAGGGCAGTTTTGTTCTGGTATTGTTCTATTGACAAAACCTGCATTGGGCAGTTCAAACAGTGCCAGGCTTTGACCTGGGACTGAAATCCATATTTCAGTGCTCGTGGCTGGTCAACCAGAGCCATTTGGCAGATAATCCAGGGAATGGTGGAAAAAGCGATGGTGTGGGAGGAAGGAGTGGCAGCGCTGGTCCCTGAGCTGCAGGCTGGTGATGCTCAGGGAAGCTCATGGCTTGGGTTGTCCCTCCCAAGCTGGGCTGAAGGCTGAATGCAGTGAGATGTGCCTGGACACGGGATCCTGAGCAGGTCCTGTGTGTGTGTTGTGGAGTTACAGAAAGGGATGGATCGAAAGGAGGCATCCTTCTGCTTCTCTTGCTCCTTCAAGGGATGCTGATGTGGATGCGGGCTGCCTTGGGTGCTACGTCACTTGGTCTGGGATGAAAAAGGGTGCTCTCAGCTCAGGTACGCAGCAGGCAAGGTTGTCAGCCAGGTCCTGAACCCAGTGGGAGCAAGGCCAAAGGAGACCCCAGAAGGGAGAGGTGCTGTTGAACAGGGGGGAGAAAGGGGAGAAAGCCCCTCCAGCTACTTAGGGAGAGGGGTGACAAACGGTGACAAACGCCTGGGACAGCACTGAGAGCGGTGGGATGTGAGTCCGTGTCTGAGTGCAAGGACAGGCTCGAAACGGGGTATCTGAGCGCTCGACCCCATCAGCTGCTCCGTGCTGGGGCTTTCCAGTGAGAAGCCAAGAAACAGGTTGCTGTCACGCATGCTGTGGGAACACCAAGTTTGAAGCGATCGGGCCGATTACTCCATCCTTCTCCTACTCCATCCTTCTCCTGAGACAGGAGTGATCTCTCCTGGATGTTATTATATGGCCTGTCTCCTTCAAAATGGCCCAAATAACGGGGTTGCTGGGGTTATCCTGTGGGAAGAGCGCTCTCCATCTATTAGACGTGTTGCTGTGTTTGCCTGGAAATGGACAAAACCACAAAAAGAGCCGAGAGCAGCCAATGCCGGTGGTGAAATACTCTCGCTATCTGCAGCAGACGCAGTGCGGCTCCCGTGCCCCCATTAGGGAGGGCAGACCCCTTCGTCAGCTTAACGAGCCCAGCGATCTGCATGCAAACAAGGGCGGGTGGGGGGGAGCATTCATCACTGCAGAAAAGGGCTCGGAGATGATCACAACACATGGCTTGTCCTTGGGAAATTGTAGCCTGAGGATAACACAGTATTCGGACCTTCATCTGGCACAGGGAATAAACTGGAAGCTGCCTTCCTCAGTCACTTCAAATAAATCTCAGTTACTGATACAAAAGGCTCTCAGGGGGTCATTGATAAACCTCAGTGTGAAACCCAAACAGCACAGCTACCTCCTGGTGAGGAAGGAGCAGGTTTAGAATGGGTTAATTAGAAAGATAATGAGCTAACAAGGCTTCATTTCTGTTCAGTGGCTCAATGAGGAATTCATTAGAAAGGCTTAATCTAACTGAACAATCCCAGGGTTTAGAGAGATTGCCCATTGATTGCCAGCCCAAACTGTTTATTTACAGGTTTTTGCTGGCTGAAGGGTCTCATTCCTTTATTTCTAAGGCCATTCGGGTATGCCATAAGGAGACGTGTGTCCCCAGCAAAAAGCAGTAGCAATAAAAATCTGGCAGTAAAGCCAGATGGGAAGGAAAAAGGGATCGATGTTCCCAGTAACATCAACTATTTAATTTCAGTGTGTTCCCCCAGCTGAGGATGGGGCCAGGGGAATTTATATGGAGGGTTTGGGTGCTACTGGAAACAGAGGAGAAATGAAATGTCAGGAGAGAAAAAAAAAAAAAAGGAGCACAAATGCCACGCAAGTGGGGAGAGGGGCTGGAGCCGATCCCTCCAGGCTTTTCTCTGTTTCTCACCTCATAGCATAAAATGGGTGTTATTTCAAAAGTCTTTTCCAGGGGCTTTCAAACACCCTGAGGAACCTTCCCATCTTGGGAGTGTGAGGTGCCTCCAGAGGGTCAGGAAGAAGCCAGAAATATGCCACTGGAGGAAACCTCAGAATTAATTCGCTGCAGAGAAATCCCCTTTCCTCTTAGCACTCTAGCAGCTCCGCTTCTCTCCCTTCGTGAGCATTTAAGGCAGGAGGTGGGACTTTGTGCTGGGACGTCTGAGGAATGGGCACCTTTCCCACCAGTGGACATGAGTGTCCAGCACATTGGGCACTGGTGAGATTCACTGCAGCCTTTTGTGGTTCCCTGTGGCCTGGTTTACATGTTTTTACAAACTGAATCAATGCTGGGTGCACAATGCGGGTTGAACAGATGTCTCAGGAGGTTCCCCTTGTTGAGATCAGCCTCTGGTAGTAACCACTGTGGTTCATGTCCAGCAACCTTGTACCAGATCTTCCATCAAAATGCAATTATGAGTGGGTTTGTTCATGACCTCACCCACCCATCTAATGGTGCTTTTTAGTGACATGTGACGGGATTGTATTTAGTGGGAAAATTACTGTCCTGGACAAGGGGGCAAGCTTTCTAAGGAGAGACAGCACCTTTGGTAAGGCCATCTGCTATTGTCAGAAAAATGGGCAGGACAATGAGCGTAGACACAGTTGAGGCATGGAGGATTTCAAAGATGCCTCAGGCATCTTCCAGTGGTGTAAAAGTGAAAAAAACCTAGAATGCCTTTAAATAAATAGGAGACGGTAGCTGAGGTGCCTCAAGTCTTTGTAACCTCTCTGTGGTCGGTGAACACGACCTGTCGATCAGAGCCATTATGTTTACACCAGTGAACGAGGCTGGTGATAATTTCTAGATAGAGTATGTTAGATTTACATTATATTTGCTGAGCTCTTTAAAATCTTGCTAGATTAACAGTCTTTAAAAAAAAAAATCTTAGTGCCACATTAACCACAGGCCACAGTGTATTAACTGACAAAACCCAAATTGTTCTTTAATATTCCTAAAGCTGGTGTTAAGCACAATAAGAACAATTTTCACTTTCAATAAGAATCTGACCCTGGATTTGCCCTCTGCCCTGACCTGGGTCTTTCTCTACAACCATGAGGGACCATGTGGAGTCATTCTGTGCTCCCTTGAAATGATGATAATTAAAAAGTATTTGCTTTCAGATTTTTCTTCCATCTGATTATCCCTTCCCTTTTGGTTTCTCCCATCCCCTGGATGTGTAACTGGACTTTCCTTTTTTTTTTTTCCCTGCATCATCACTGAATTCCTCTATTCTTCTGGTGAATAGCACACAGCAGTCCAGATTTTATTTACTGTTATGTCGGACTTCCTGGGGTTTATTTATGGGAGAGAGAAACAACACAGCCCACGACCGAGTGCATTATTCTGCTGATGTGCTTGCTGGCTGTGTGCAAGTTAGTGCCTGTCTTTCACCTCAGTTTTCCCGTGCTGTAAAGTCTGAATAGCAATACCTGTCTGGAAAACATTTAGCGAGGTTTTAACTGGGTAACATTAATTACGTTACCCAGTTAAATAAATAATTATTAAAATTAATTATGATTGCAATGAAAGATATGTCAGAAAAAATTAAGAATAAGTAGCAGGTTTTTTTCCCCCATGCAATGTTATTAAAAGGAAGAGCTTGATACGTCTCTGCTGCTGATACCTGGACACTTAACGTGATCAGCCTCAATGTCCACAGTTAGTGCTTCCAAGTGATTTGCAAGGGTTATGAAACCTCATGCTCCAGGGTTTAAACTGGTCTCCAGGTGTTTGGATGTTGCCGTGTGGTCACGGACCATTTGCCATCAAGCAGTGTGATTGCACCTTCCGCTAAAGTCGCTGGTGCTGATTCCCGGCTGGGGTACGAGATGCAAGCCAGGACACGGTAACTCCTGGCTACCTAAAATTGCAACCAAAGGGGGAATATTAGGAGGGAATAATCAACCACATATAATGGGGGAGACCCGCAGAAGCCCAAGTACCAGCAGTTACACATCATTGTTTAATGAAACCTCTTCTCCAGCACCATGTTGGCTTGGGAAGCAGATGTCTTCCTCCCTGCCTACCCTCCTGCCTCTGCCTGCCCTGTCGAGCACTGGGGCACTGCTGTTATCTCAGCGACCACAACAATGAAGCTTAAAAATGCCCTTCTCCTTTGCATTTTTTTTTTTGAGGACAGATTTCAGCCCGGATCAATTGGCTGATCAGCGTGGGGGGATGGAGTGGCAGATACTTCTTAAGCCAGTCCAAGGAGTGTCTGGGCCTGCCAGATTTGGAGCAACTGAGGAAATCAGGGCATCTTCTACTGGCCAGGATGTTTTCCTCTCCTATTTGGAATCAAGGCAGCTGACGCATCTCCGTCACCCATCCCTTGGACATGCTGAGCGGGAGAGAAAGGACTTGTAGCACCTGATTCATTTTCTGAAGTGACTGGCAAATTTTCACGCTTCAGAAATAGGTACAGAATGCAGACATTTGCAAATAGGCCAAAGAAAAAGAGGAAAATAACTTCATTTACTGATTTATTCAGAGCAGAGCAGTAAAACAGCCTATTGTCAATTTGGAGAGCTTCTGTAAGGGAAAGAAAACACTCAGATTTCAGCATTTCTGACAGTCTACTTCTTTAAAATCCTTTAAAATCCTGCACCCAGAGCTCCCCTAAGAGCAAGAGTATGTAATTCACTGCCTGCAGTGACTGTTGCTGATGTGTGTTTTATGGTTTTGGCTGTTGCAATATAAAATCAGTGCATGGGTAGATTTTATTTTCCTCGATCAGAGGACGTGGTAACGCTGCACTGGTGCAATACTGCAAAATATTTATTAGTTCAGAGAAGAGCGTGGGAAGAATTATTGAAAGCAGAATTGATGTTCTTGCAGTTTTCTTTGCTCTTGATTTTAGGTACCTGCTCTTTGCCGAGAAATAGTTGGGGGGGTGGAAGGAGAAAAGAGTATTGTCTCAGTGTTTCCCATGCATTGTTCCCTATGAAAGCATCTCCCTGCAACCTTTACCTTCTGTTCAGACAGCCCCAGCCTGCAAAGAGAGAATGGCAGATTTGTGCTTTCTAAGCTCCAGATGGGGCTCCTTTCTTCTTTCTCTGTAGGTTAATGGTGTCTTGCTGAGACCAACTGGGCATGTAAAGATTTGGGCAAAACTCACAGCAGTGGTCTCATAACCTCAAGGCTTCACGGTCTCATCCCAACATGATGGCCGGTCCCCAGCGGTGCTTGCCTGTGGCTCTGATGTGGTGCCAAGGAGATGGGGAAGGCTATGTTGATTACATCTGTTTACCAATGGTTAAATAAATTAAAAGCCCATTGCAGACCACCAGCAGGCCAGGGTCCCGCAGCCCCTGCTTTCTGCACAAGGTCCCGTTTGCACTCCGGTAGTGCTTTCTGGGAGTCGGTATTGCCGGGGTGACTATGCTTCGGTCAGGATGAATCTCCACAGATAAAAATAGATGAGATTTGACCTTCCTCCTTCCAGCAACACCAGCTGCCTCAGCCAGATCCTCTCATCAGACCAGGTTCATGTCAACAAAGTCAGTGGGCTGTGCTGATCTGCACCAGAGGGCCGGGGGATCAGCTCCCTCCTTGCCCG
>NW_010524935.1:5779-12120 GCF_000687285.1 Phaethon lepturus | reverse complement strand
TCGGAAGAAACATTTGTGGCCTCCCCTCTAAGACCCTGGTAAGCCCTGGAAGAGCCTGCAGGAGGATTTTGTACTTCGTTGTGACTGTTGGCACAGCATGCGAAGGGTCTGTCCTCTATCGTGGTCCCTGTTTGCCGGGCAGTGTGTAAACTCACTGTAAGGGACAGTCACCGTCCTGCAGAAAATGTAGTCTTAGTAAGGGGGAGAAGAAACGAGGCAGCGAGAGAAGTGCTCGCAGTGATGGGAGGCTGGAGAAGAGCTGGGAAGAGGATGTGGTTTCCACTCAGGGATCTGATCCGACACTGTCACTCCAGCCCAGCAGGACCCTGTGGGAAGGAGGCCTGGAGGGTAAGGAAGGCTCAGTGGCCTGATAGGGCTTCTCTGCCTCTAATTTCTTTGATACTCTGAGCTAAGCCATCAGATCCCTATTTGAGGATTTTTTTATAATTCATCTTAAGCAGCCAGATTACCAGCCATATGGACAAAGGATACTAGAGAAAGATTATTAAGATTATTAAAACAGATTATTTTTGCTGTTGGAGCAGAAGTTGTGATCAGTGTGTAAGACTTGAGATTTTCCTCACTCCTCTTGCATGCTGAGATGTCTTCATTTCACTTACGAGGGCTCACAAGGTTTTGTGTCTTTCAATAGTTATCTTGGGTGCCTCTAGAGACACTCCTGGCTCTCCTGGTGCTTGGGGGTGTGCTAGTGTTCCGTAAGACCTTGTTGACCAAGGTGAAAAATTCATGTCAACTGTGTCAAGAAAGTGCTTGCCTGGTGTTTCAGGGAGGGAATATACCAATGAAGGCAACATCTGCAGAAAGAAGAGCTCAAACAAATGGCAGAAATTGAGACCAAGGTGTTTCTTGGGGGCTCTGGTCATCTTGTTTTCTATCCATTGCTGTATTGCCATCGGGAAAGGAGGCAGAAGCACAGTGAATAGCCTGGTTTGTCTGCCCATGTGTGTGCAGTCTCTATACACGAAGGGTTCAAACCCTTTTTTCTCTTGACCTGCTCCAGTTAGGGCAAGTTTCCTTCCTGTTCATACTGCTGCCTGGTTTCCTTTGCTGTGGGAAGGATATAGGCCCATGGACTCATCAACACAACAGCATGCCAGAGGTGCATTTCTCTGGATATCAGGTGCTACCTGTTACCAATGATGGTGAAAGAGATGTACCCAAGAGTTAAGATTTACCCATGCATCACTATGTGTATGTGTGTAAATCACATGTGAGTCCCGTTTGCTCTGATGGACACTTGTGTTGGAGGAAACTCTTCTATGACAATTATCCCAAGAGAGAATCTCATCTCTGCCTGCTCACCCTTTTGGAAAGACAATCTCTTCTTTCACATCATCCATCACAGTATTTGTGATGCTATGAGCATATCCAGCTCTGTAGCAACAGAAGAAAAGAACACAGTACTGAATCAACAGAGGAGCTACTGGGGTAGAGAAGTCCCTGGGAAGGCTTGGCCACAAGTCACTACAGAGACATTTGTAGAGGTACTAGGCACAGATGTTATTTTTGGTATAAGTGTTCTTGTTTCAAGTTTTTTCAGGTGTAAAGTTTCCTTGTTCGACAGCCCATCAATCACATGGGGGACACCATTAATAAAACTGTCCATTCTTCTCCCTTGAGCTTGAAGAAAGAAAAACTCCAACTGTTAACCATTATTATAGAAAATTAACTCCATGGCTTTAAACAAAGTCTCATTGCAGGCTATTTTTACATCATAAGCAGGGGGGGAAAATCACCCTAAGAACTACAAAGATATGAACTTAAATTTTGTTGTAAAAGAGACATCGGACAAAAGTTTAGTCCTGGAAGTAGAGGCAAGCTCAATGGCTTCTCATACTCTTCTGTTGAATCTGACTCCTTGTTAGCTCCATTTGTGGCCAGACACTGCAGAATGTCATCATGGGAGTCACCAGCACTGCATCTAAAGAGCCAGCAAGGACTGCTGCAATTTTCTAGGGTCACCCCATAAAAAAAGTTTAAGAATCATAGACTCATAGAATAGTTTGAGTTGGAAGGGACCTTTAAAGGTCATCCCCCTGCAATGAGCAGGGACACCTTCAACAAGATCAGGTTGCTCAGAGCCCCATCTAACCTGACATTGAATGTTTCCAGGGATGGGGCATCTACCACCTCTCTGGGCAGCCTGTGCCAGTGTTTCACCACCCTCACTGTGAAAAATTTCTTCCTTAGATCTAGTCTAAACCTGCCCTTTTTTAGTTTAAAACCATTACCCCTTGTCCTATCGTTACAGACCCTGTTAAAAAGTCTGTCTCCATCTTTCTTCTCAGCCCCCTTTAAGCACTGGAAGGCTGCAATAAGGTCTCCCCAGGGCCTTCTCTTCTACAGGCTGAACAACCCCAACTCTCTCAGCCTGTCCTCACAGCAGAGGTGTTCCATCCCTCTGATCATTTTTGTCTCTCTCCTCTGGCCCCGCTCCAACAGGTCCATGTCTTTCCTGTGCTGAGGGCTCCAGAGCTGGACGCAGCACTGCAGGGGGGTCTCCCCAGAGCGGAGCAGAGGGGCAGAATCCCCTCCCTTGACCTGCTGGCCTCAATCCTCTTGATGCAGCCCAGGATATGGTTGGCCTTCTGGGCTGCAAGCGCACTTTGCCAGCTCATGCCCAGCTTTTCATCCAGCAGTACCCCCAAATAGGGGGTTGTTGGTGGGGCTGCTCTCAACCCCTTCATCCCCCAGCCTGTATTAATACAGGGGGTTGCTGCAAGCCAGGCGCAGGACCCGGCACTTGTCCGTGTTGAACCTCATGAGGTTCACACTGGCCCACTTCTCAAGCTCCTTTCTGAACCTCTCCCAGCATTTGTTGGCCAAGCTTGGCTATGTCTTTTAGAAAGCCTCAACTCCTGATTTCCTGATGAAGTGATGAAGAAGGTGAGTGATGGAGAGTTCATTCCAGCTCTTAGTAACCCATTTCAATGGCTAATTACCCTGACTGCTAGTGATTTGCATGCTCTTAGTGGTTTGAACCTTGCTGACTTCAGCTTCCAGTCCTGGATGTTGTTATGCCTTTGTGTTCTGTCTTAAAAAGTGATTTATGCCAGATGAAGGAACCACAGACTGTGATCCTGTCTATCGTACATTGGAAGCAGGAAGGGTTTATCCATGGGTGAAGGTCCTGTCATCCCAGAGCTCCCTTTGGAGAACAGCAGGATCATACAGGAAATTTGCTTGGGTTTTTCATATGTTTATGCCTGCTCAAGAACCACCCTGTCTTGTCTGGTCTGATCAACTTGCACACATCAAGGAGTCAAGATAAGACACCAAGGAACTTTCATATAAGTGGTGCAGTTCCCTTCTGCCCAACATAAGTTCCGAGTGGCCACAGCTCAATAGACTCCTACTTTGTCCCCATAACCTTGTGGTCACCTCTGCACGGGCACTTAGCAGGGGTCTCCTCTTCAACCCATGTGCTTCCTAGGATCTCAGTGCAACCTTTCTGTGTGCCTCCACCTACCAAATTTCCCCATGCAGTGCCTTTTCCTTCCCTCTCCCCCTGTCAGAAGCTTTCTCTGAGCTGATGAATCCATGCACAATAGTAGGTTATATTCATTTGTCTTGTTCTCCAGTTCATTTATCACAATGAGTGCTCTGTTGTGGAGAATCCTGATGGAAAGTCCGCTTATTCTCCTGCTTGGCTGAAATGCGGCATTTCAATCAGCTGATTGCTTATTACTGCGACCTTGCTGGAAAATCTAGGCAGCACCCAGAAGGGTGTAGAGAGAACTCTTCCTTTGTCACTCTGCTCGTGTGGAAGAATGATAACAGCATTTTCATTTCTCTCCTACCGCCTGCTCTGAAGAATTTTGCTTTGGTTTTTATTTTCCCATTGCTATTTTCCAGTCACTAGTTGTGGGATACAAAGGTTGCATTTTACCACTCACCCTCAAACAGTTCATTAGCTGGGAGGATGGGGGGGTGGCTTGCAGCTGTAGGCTGATGGAGGAGTTCATGCGTGTAATAGACACCATGGGATCTTCAGAGGGTCCTCAAGAACCTTATTGGTGTCCAGGGGAAGGGATTAGGTAAGGATTTCATAGGTGTGCCTGATCAGTAAGGCATTACAAAGAGGATTTAGAGGTGTGACACAATCCCCTTCCCATCTGTCCCCGTCCCCAGGTCTGACAGGATTGCTCAGAGGATCCCCAGCTGTTTGCAGGAGGGCATCTGGCACCACACCGCAGGTGACCACGCCAGTCCTGGCAGTGAGAAGGGGACAATTAGTGCAACCCTGGGGTAGTGCTGGGGCACCTCTGGGGTCTCCAGCCCAACCTCCCACCCAGAGGAGGGCTGTTGCCAGTGCAGGGTCAGGCTGGCCGTGGCTGTGTGTAGCTAGGGCTTGAACGTCTCCAAGCATGGAGATCCCCCACCTCTGGTGTCCTGTCCCAGTGCTGCACCACCTACATGGTATTTAATTGTTTCATGTCGCCAACATGAACCTTCCAAGCCACACTTTGTGGATATTGCTCCATGTTACAGTTTGGTACTGCTGAGAAATGTTTTGGTTCTGTTTTTCTAACCACCCCCAGTTAGCGGTAAACAACATTACATCCCTCTTATTCCTCTTTGACAAACTAAACAAGTTCAGCTCCCATCATCTCTCCTTGTAGGACATGCCCCAGACGCCTTTTCCCTCTTGACCCACAGGTCCTAGACTGGATGTTTCCAGCAGTGGCCTCACCAACACTGCGCAGAGGGGATGATAGCTTCCCTTGAGCCCCTTGCTGCAGTCCTCCTAATTCAACAGTATCTAGACCCAAAGATGGGCAAAATCCATCTATCAGTGCTGCATCACTGGCTAAAGCAGGGGAGAAACATGGGAACAAGTGACCTCTTAAAGTGCCTTCTACCCTAACTTCTGTGAGTACATGACGCACCCTGTGAAACCATCCCAACTGCCTACAAAAACATCTACAGGGAAAACAGAGATGCTCCTGGGCACGGGGTAAATGGATGTGATTTGCCCTGATATTTTCTAGTACAAGTGACGTCTGCTGGTGGTTTGGTTTGTGTGTGTGACACATTTCCCCTGCCACAGCCACACCAAGAACCATGCCTGTCCCTGCAAAGTATACGCTACTTGTGGGTTCAGGCTCGCAGACATGTTACACGGATTTAACCTTAAGTATGGCAATACTGAGGATTGCATGCTTTTAAAAAAAGCTGTTCAATAACACATCTCACTATGCCGTAAATGTGGATGCTACCCTTGAACACCTTCCCCTGCATCCATCCTTTCAGCAGCAAAAAACTTAGCAGAGGAACATGACGCAGCCTGAGCTCTTCCCCACCACCGGTCAGGACAAATGGATTCCAGTAGCAAAGCACACCATGCCTTTATCATTCTTTTGACAGGTAATTTTCTCCCCCGCGAACATATCCGAGGCTTCCGCAAACCACCTCTCAGTGGCGGGAATGAAGTTGTTTCACTCCTGGCAGCGAGGAACGAGGCCGGCGGTGGTGTTGGCTTGTCGCCCTGTGTGTCTCCGAACCCCACGCTCCTGAAAGCCTGGTGACATTCTTTATTATCCCCCGATTATGTCAGATGTCCTCACTTTCCTGTTATGACCATCAGGCATGTTATTTATTACAGGGTTTTTCTACCAACCTGTTGTGGTCCCTTCTCCAAGGCATTTCACACACCACTAGGAGATAATATTATCTCCCAAGAGTTCACAGCAGAAAGGCTTACTCGGCTGCAAACTCAGTTAAGTGTTGCCCCTCACTTGCTAGCAAAAGTAAAATTCAGATGCAAGAAGGGCTGTGGTGTGCTGTTGAATGCAAAAAAGCAGATACAACCTCCACTGCAGGGAGAACCAGCACCACTGACCGAAACAAACTGGTAGGGGCAGATTACAAAGAGGAAATTCAGAGAAACTGGGGAAAGAAGTGGAGGCTCTAGCAGAAAAGCGGTCAAAAATGGGAGTGAGAACCTTTACAGCTCTCACATAAATATGAATGCAAACAGGCTACCATCACTGCCTCTGGGAGTGATTATAACCACCACTGAAACCTCTGGAAGGTTTCAAATCCTCCAAAAAGATCTTAAAATCCCAGCATCCCAGGTCAGGGTAGAGAAGTGGTCCTGCAGGGGCACCTGCAGAGTCGTTCGGCTTCAGTGTTGGGCTGATGATGCCTTATCAAAGCAAGGGCTTGAGCATCATCCCCGGGTTTGGCTGCTCGGGAGGAACCCAATCAACAAGCAAGGCAGTTAAACGCAGTGATATTTCCAAGTGAAAGTGTGTTTCGCTTCTGAAAAACTCTTGGTTTTCTCTCTCTCTTTTTCTCACTCTTTACCACCGCCCCCC
>NW_010524935.1:0-5710 GCF_000687285.1 Phaethon lepturus | reverse complement strand
AGGAATGCACAGACGTGTCGGGTGGGGTGGGAACAGAGCACAACAGTCCTGATATAAGTAGGCTTCAACTGGGGCAGAACCCACTCCTGAACTGTTGAATGGTTATAGAAAAGACCAATGTTCCAATGTTATTTGTTGGATGATGTTCATCTAAAGTTTTTCCACCGGGATTTCAGTAATTCCCCTTTGGATTCAGGGTCTGGCGTACTGGAAAATCGTGTTTCCAGTGAAGCTGAACTGCTGCAGCTGGGCAGAGGTGGGCATGTGCTAGTGCAGCCTGATCCTGCCACTTCAAGGCAGGGTCCCAGGAAACCTGTCCCTTCGGTTGTCACCTCGCTCGCGCCTCTGCATCGCTCTTCAATCGGTCTAGCTGGCTCTGACAGCATCTGAAAGCTTTCCTCCCTCCAGGCCTTCGTGGGTCAGTGCCCAAGCCTCAGACCTGCTAGTAATGAGCCTTATAAAGAAATAATGAGCTGGAAAGAGAGGAAGATAAGGAGGAGAAATTCCTCCAGACATTTGATTTATTATTACTTCTTCTTTTGTTTTTGTGGTTTTTTTTTTTGAAATAGCTGTGATGCAGACTTGCAAAGGCTGCTTTTCTGGGAGGGATGCTTTGCCATTTGTAGCCTGCCCCATTGGTTCCCTCACTGCAATTTGGCAGATTTAATATTCCTATTAAAACACAGGAGTTCCTAAGCAATTCAAGGGTCTGAATTTCACCACCTGAGCAAAGCCACTGATCTGGGTTGTTCCTGGGATGCAAGTAACAACCAGTTATTCCCTGAACAAGCCAAAGAATAGCAAATGTATTTTTGGAACTGAGCTTCAGGTCCTGGGAAGAGAGAGAGAGAGTAAATGATGCTGGCAAGACCTTGTCAAGTCATTGCACTTCAGGGCTGCAGGTAGCATGAGGTGCTGGAAGCATCTCATGGTTGGCTATAGGTCCCTCCTCCTTTGCAACAGCATTATATGGGTGCTGGTGGCCACCGTGAGAGGCTGGGGGAGTATTTCTTCCATCTGGAAATATTTATTTTGAGACATGATTCTGAACCAGGATCAAGAGAAAAATGAAAACCAAAATCTTCCTGAACAGAGAAAGTAACATAGTTACCTTGGTTCAGGTGTAATGAAAAATTCTGCTTTACTTCTTACCATTTTAATTTGAATTACTGGGAGGCGGGTGTTTCCCTCAATTTGCTCGAATGCTAACATTAAAAGATGTAAAGTGAGAAATAGAGAATTGAGAACGCTTTGAATCAGGAGGGGTGGGGAAGCCCATGATGTAAGTCCCATTTTCTTTCTTTCTCTTCTTTTTTTAAATTGAAAAAGACGTCATTTCAGCTGAGCCATTCCCCCAAATAGACAAATGATGAATTAATTAAGGAGAAGAGCTCTGGGACCAACTGGCAGAAAGCCTTCCTCATGGATCGCCTCCCATCTTGCAGAGTATCTGGACTGTGACTTGGCCCGATCTTGCAGTGTACAGGTTATGGCACGGTTTTTCCTTCCCCGCCACTTACCGGTGAAGATCTGGGTGTTGTGAGGACAAGGACAAACCACCGGTGCCAAGCTTTCCTATTTCTGTACCTCACAGATTCCCAGGGATGCAGAGGAGAGTTCAGAGTTACAGCAACCAGGAATTAGAAAAGTTCCTCGTAGACCGTAGCTCAGCTAAGACCGTGACGCACAGCTTTATGCGGAGAGGTTATTTTACTTGGGGGTGCCCCCAGAATTTCTAGGGTGGGTTTGTCAGCCCTGTCATAGGTTTCATGGGTAGAACTGTTTTCTACTAAGTCCCCTTACTGGGACCTCTGATCCCTTTTGCTCCGCAGCCCAGCAGAGCTCCTTTTTGCACTGCAGAGGTTAGATCCCTCCTCACCTCCCTGCTTATAGACCCAGGAACTGCATCAGCCTCTTTCGCCTCTGGGTTGCCAGTGTGGCCCAGAAACCTGCACCCGGGTCCCTGTTGGGCCACTTGTCCAACCCAGGTTCTTGCCTTAGAGTCATGAACCCATTTTGGCACATTGTGGTTGTAGAGGGATCCGAAACCGCCACACTCTTGCTTTCCCACACTTAATGGCTGTGCCTGTCTCCTTTGCTGAGGCAGACTGCAAAGCCAGGAAGGTTGGGCTGTACTTCCGTGACCTGAGGACCAACAAAGGGGCAACTACCAGGGTTTGAACTGTGGAGCTACCTTAGCGCTGGAGGGAATGCCCGATGGAGGCACGATGCCCGAGGGTCCAGCTGAGTGAGAAGCAGAGTGTCCCTCCTTTGCAGCTCCCAGCTGAGCTGGGCAAGCTGTGCCGGTGGGTCGGTGGTCCGGAGGAGCTGGGCAGGGGGCCAGGCTGGACTGTGGCACTGGTGCCCTCCTCCGGGCACCCCTCTCCCAGGTGTCCCCACGTCCCCGCTCTCCGGGACACAGCCCCCAGCCCTGCGAGCCTGGCCAGCTCTGCTTGATTTGAGCAGATCTATTTAAAATTCAGCTGGGAGATGGGCTCCAGCTTGTTACAATGCTGTTGCTGGAAATGGAGTCATCACCGGAGACCATTCCTTTTTACAACTTTAGGTATATAGATTTCCTCTCAATTCAATTTATTTTTATATAGTGTCTTTAATACACTGTCTCTCCAAACGCTTTAGCAGATAGAATTGAAATAATGAGATAATGCTTTGCAGAAGTGTGTGCAGCCGCTCTCAGACGGGCAGCGGGGTAAAGCAATAGATGGAGATGGAGCAGAGAGTGCAAGGTGGAGGCAGCGTAACTTGGAAGCAGCAGTAATATAAGCGAACATTCAGGCGGACTATTACGGTGAGCACAAGGACTGATGGATATGAGGAAAAGCTTGTAGTCAGGTGCGCTCGAAAAGGAGGAATTAAGGAGCAATTTGAATTGAGGAAAGATGGCTCTAAAGGGGAATGCATTCAAGGCAGGGATGTTTTCAGACAAACGGATCAAGGGCGGTGAAAGCAAACCTTGGTTCTCTCCGTTTGTTGGGAGTGGAAGTCTTGCTTGCTCCTCCATCACCGCAATGTGAAACAGAGCTGGGGACAGCGTAGGTACCGCGGCCCCGCTCCGGAGAAGTGCTTAAATAGCTGTGTTGCCCTATTGACTTCCCTGGAAATGGCCAAGCGTGCAAAGATGCAAATGCACCCAGCTGGAAATTTCTCTCTGAGCCCTTTTTTGCCAGATAATGTTGATATGAGGAGCGCGAAAGCTTTTTGAGGAGAAGAACCGGTTGGAAGGGGAAACTGTGATTTAGTCTCATTAACACACAAGTAACAGAACAGACTGTTTTCATGCTTTTATTAAAAATAAACATCAAACCAAAACTATCCTGGGAAAAATGTGAACAACATTGGAAAGGAAACTTAATTTCATCCACTTCAACTCACTTTTACTCGGTAGGGAAGAGCAGCATGAGAAATTTCAGCGTTTTTTGTTTTCATTACAGTTTGGACTGGCAGGAAAAATGAAATCATGGGTTTTCCTGTAAAAGGGACAATCCTGTCACCACTCAGCCACAGTGAGTGACAGGAGAAAAGTTGAAAAGCTTTCTTGGACTGGGATTTCTGGGCCTAACCAGTGACGACTGAACCCCAGGGTAGTTTCACTGGGACTTCTTAAGGGACAAATCCTGAGTGACAGGGAAAGCTGTGGGCAGACAGAGGCTGCTAGGCAGAGATCAGATGAGAGGATGGAGCAAGCTCACGATACCCTGCGGTACCAGACGGCTTTGAATCGCCCCTGGAAACGAGCGGGGAGCGAGGGTGTGACGCGCGCAGCACGGTTTGCACAGACAGCGTGCCCCTTGCAGCTCTACTCATGCACGGCGGGTGCATAAGTTTGGGGAATGAAATTATTGCTGGGATAACCTATGCTGACTCCTTCGCTGAATTATTTGGGGAGCCCCTCCTTTCCAACATGCTTGCGATAGCTCCCTTCCCGACGTCCCTCCGCTGCCCGGCTGTCTGTCTTTCCTCGGTCCTTGGTGGCTCCCACCGACGTCGGGGTGACCTCTGCGTGGAAGCTGCTCAGCTGGCCCTGAGCTCTTCAGCGGGGTGGGGAGGGGACGTGGCTGGCCAGGCAGGGTAGTGAGAGCTACTGACGGGGAGAGGACAGATGACCCAGGGCTCTGCCTGCCTAAGCTCTGCTGCTGCAGCATCACCGCGGGAGTGACGGGTGCCGGGGGCCCACTGCAGCCCAGCAGGGGTGATAACTGGGACCTGCCCTGAATATCATGACAGGCCAGCTGAAAATTGTCGGGGGAAAGGTTGTGGCAAGAAGGCAGGTAACGCTCCTCTCCCCAGGGCTTGCCGCAGCAGAGCTCGGGCAGGCTCCTGGTTTGCTGGCTGCTGCTTCTCCTTTTCCAGACGTGCCACTAAGAGCTCAGTGAACATCTTGTATTTGCTCTGAATATGCAAATGTTCTAAGTAATGTGAAAGTGAAGCAGACATCTGCACAGTCCCCGTCTGGATCCTCATTTCTAAGTGATCTTCAAACCTTGGAATAGCTTTATCCTCGCAGAGGCTGGGTGGTGGCTCTGAAAACAGAGCTGAGCCATGCTGGGAGCGTTTGGATCTGGGGTCCTGATTTAGACTTTAAAGAAAAGATACAGAAATGTGAACTTTGATTATGTTTCATTTAATGAGTTTTGAAAAGATTTGGAGCTGAATTAAAAGTAACAAAAAGCCAGGGAGATGAATGATCCTTATATTAAATTCTATTGGCTTTTGTGCAATTTGTTGCATAGCGAAGCCCCGTTAATACATTTTGTAGGTGGTTGGGTCATTTGTCATCAGAATCGCACATTATGGAAAGCAACTTTCCTCCCTCTTCGGTTATTTTGCTCTGAAATGAGTTTCCTTGGGTCCTGTCTGCTGGCAGGAGCTGAACTGGCTTCAGCAGGGCCACATAGTTTCATGGCAGAGAAGGATCTGGCCTGTTACTTTCTATATATTTATGTTATCCTTATATAATGTGGTCTACGGTTAATAACTCAAGTATCTGTAGCCATAGACCTCATCCATTAGAAAGAACCCAACCTTATGTTATAGTAAATAATATTTATTGTTTCCTTTTGTTTTTCTTAAGAGCCAAGGCAGCTTCCATCTCCAGAGGGAAGAAAGGCTGAAAAAAAAAAAAGTAGAAACAGCTTATTTCGTTTGCATTTTCCTAATTTGCTTTCCTCTGGCTCAGACATGTGTTGCCTATAAGCTATTAAAACTCTTTCTCTAGGGTTATTCTCCCCGCTCCCTCCCCCATCTGATATTCACAACTTCATTCTGCCTGGATCAATGACTGCAAATTTGCTTTATGACAACTTGAACAAAACCATGATGGATCAGAAAGGACCTCAAAGTAGGCTGAAGCCTACTCAAGTCAAGAGCACCAGACACGTTTGTTAAAGACCTCATTGGCCTCTGATCCTTGGGTTGCTGCAGTATTGATTTGTAGGGTCCGAGCTCAATTGTGCTGGAAGTCGAGTTGTATGGAGTCGCATGCTTGTGGGGGAGACAGGAGCTTTATAATGGGAATGGATCGATGGGGAATGATTTAGCACAGAGGGACCTGGAGGCTTGGCAGGAAAGTTAAGCAGTAATCGAGTTCTGGGCTCAGAGCAGTTTCGGGCTGGCGTGCTGCCTGTCTCGCCCGGCGCGCAGAGCTCTGGGGCCGCGGTGCCGGGTCGGCGCAGGTCCCGGCTGGCTCCCG
>NW_010524934.1:291-6463 GCF_000687285.1 Phaethon lepturus | reverse complement strand
TGTACCTCTGGTGCGACGCGCAGCTGCGCACCTGGGTGCCGGGGCACGGGAGGCAACACCCAGCTAAGTCAGGAACATTAATTTCTCAGCGTTAACACGCCGCCTCCGGTGTATAACTACCGGTACGAGGGAGCACTCTCCTCGCAGTGCAGCAGTACCTTAAGAAAGGCTTACGGGGGTCTCAACCATCTCCTACAAGGAGCGTCTGCACAAAAGGGGTACTTGCCTAGCGACGCTGCTACAGCTCGTGCCAGCACACTTCAGTCGCCTGGTCCTGGGATGAGGACCATCACGATGCAAGTGCTTCGCTGGCTTAACGATCACGAAGACATCGCCAAGCGCTTCGCTGGCTTAACGATCTACTTCATACATCCCGCAGCGGCCAAAGCCTGCCCCGCGCTTTGGCAACGCGGCGCTGCAAATTCGACACCAGCCACAACAAAGGGAAGAAGAGATAAAAAGGGATTTAATGCTGTCAGGCCTGCTAACCCCCAAATTCCATCAGAAGCAAAAACCACAGAGGACTGAACCTGGATTAGTCCAAATATCCGCTCCATCTGCGTAATTCCGATTTTCCTGCCACGTGTTTATTCCTAAACTAGACACAGCCTTCCATCGCTCCCAATGGCTTTCCCCTTATAAATCCATCAGCTCTACCTTCCCAAAACAGCACGGCCTCCCGCAGACCTGCTCCTCCCACCCCGTCCCCTCTCGCCACGCACCGTGCCATCTCACATTCCTCCATTCAATGGTTTCTGCCCACAGTCAACAAATGTCAGGAAAATACAGACTGACCTGTTTGCTCCTGCATCGAACAAAGGAGAGAAGGTGGCTTTAGGAGTAGTTCTTTTTAGCTTTTTTTTTTTCCCCCGAAGGAGAAGGAGGAGGACGGCAAGTCAAACCACTGGTAGGCATAGATTTCTTTTTTTTCCCCCAGTTCTTTATTTTACAAAAATAACTTACAAATAGAGACAACTTTCAGAAGTACGATCATTCATTCTGTGCATAAGGATACAGCTTTGTAAAGTACAGGCGTAGGAGTTAACAACTCTTACAATACTGTTAAGTTTAACATGACGGTAACTATATTACAGTACATACATTTCGTGCTCCAGACGCGTGGGTACGACCACCACGTAAAGCTACGGTCGATAAAGTGTGCCAGCCAGGGAGGATGCGCCTAAGAAATCATTTCCATTCCGCTATTTATCATCACCCCTTTACCTACGATAGCTGAAACCAAACGGCAATCTAACACTCGGACTACAGCACTCTGGATACACTCATCAGCAATATACTTCAAATACATGATAAAAATATATTTAATTTTCAAATACAATTGTATAAGGTACACCAAGAGCCAGAAAATAAAGTCTCGAGCTTTTAAATACAACACACTATATATATAACATATACAAGGAGACGAGAGGGCATCTACATGTGGAAGAAAAAGCTTATCCTGGAAATGCATGTTATCTATGGTACACAATGGCTTTGTCTGCTAGAAAGTCATTTCCATTTGCATAGCGTTGTTGAGAAGTCCAGAGCAGGCTAGGAGGAGATGAAACAAAACACACCATCAAAAGGCTTAATTTTGGTACCACGTCCACCTTGCAACTGATTCTACTCTTAAATTACACTTTGCTATTTTTCTCTTTCGTAGGCTGGAATTCATGCCCCGTTCGTAACAAGCACAGGGAAAAGGGTGGGGAAGGAAGAAAACACCAAAAAAACCCGACACACAAAAAACAAAGGTCAGAGAATCAAGGAGGTTTCTTTATGGGGTTGCAGTCATTTGGCATTTTGCTCCAGAGCAGAGTATTCTGCTTCCGACACTCTGGAAGCATCGATAAGTTTAGTGAGACCGGTTTTGGCAGAGTACTTGAAAATAAAGGCTTTCATGAGCTCGTATCTGTAGTTGCGGTTAATGAAGCTGTACAGGATGGGGTTGACACAGCAATGGACTAGAGAGAAGCACTGAGTGATGTGAAGAGTGGCATATAAGAAGTTCTCCATCTGACAACTGAAAGGTATGAAATGAAGGCTATAGAAGATGTCAAGGAGGACAGCTACATGGTAGGGTAGCCAGCAGACGAGAAACACAACGACGTAGGAGAAAATGATCTTCCCATTGCTCTTCCTCTCTTGGTCACTGGAGGCGGAGATGGTCTTCGCAAGGAGGAAATAGAAGAGAGCAATGATGGGAAAAGGGATAAGAAAGCCCAGCACAACGGAGATGAGCTCCATGCCAATCAACCACTCTTTGAAGCTCTCCTCTGGATAGACGGGACGGCAATAGGTTTCATTGTTGGAAGAGACGGTCTTGAGATAATAGGTGTCTGGGAGAGACACGGAGAAGGCAAGAAGCCACACTAAGATGCAGATGCAGCGACGGATTATCTTCTTCTTGCGATTGCTGGAATTGGTGAAATAGGCTACTGAGAGGTATCGGTCCACACTCATGCAAGCCAAGAAGAAGATGCTGCCGTACAAGTTGATGGAAAATATAAGGTGAGTTATCTTGCACGTGATTTCTCCCATGTGCCACTGGTTATGCTGGACGAGGGAGACGACCCACACCGGAAGGGTGATGACGACACACAGATCGGCGATAGCCAGATTAAAGATGTAGAGGTGGGTTTCATAGCCAGTCATTTTGGCTTGGAGGTTGACCCACACCACAACCGAGTTGGCCACCAGCCCTATGACAAATATGAAAATGTAGAAGAAGGACAGAGTGTATAGCAGAGCACTTTTGTTGAGCGTGCCAGGGCATGTTGTCGCATCAACCGTGATGCAGTCACCGTTGTTGCACGTCCAGTTGATCTCCGTCAAGTTGGCCGTTTCCAGAAAATCGAGGATGGAAGTCAAATCAAGTGCACTCATGTTCGCTCAGTTTGGAGTTCAAGTGACCTACATGCAAAACAGGATCAAAAGAAACAACCTAAGTTAGCAGAGATATTTCTGCTGCCATCTTTGTACCAAGCACATGCAGGACACACTGTTTTAGTAACGCCCTCTTCTTGTAAGGCATTTTCCATTAAAGAGATCCGTGGAGTAAAACAACCAAAACAGACACATAGCAGAACTCATCTGGTCAACAAAAGAGGAACAGCACTAGCTTTTGTGTGATTTTTTTTTTTTTTTTTTTCCTTGCAGCTCACATCTGACATCATCAGGTTGGCGATCGTTCCCGGGTGTGAAATCCGCAAAGTACACCGTGGCCAAATAAATGTCAGGCAACTAAATCTGTCTTCTCCAGCATAAATGATGATACTATTGCTTTCAGCAGGGGAATCTTTAAGCCATTTTATCTGCACTCCCTCAAGCGTAGTAGAATTGATCTGGCTGATACACGGTACCGTAAAACATTTACCACAAGCTCTGGTCAGCATCTTGTCAAGCCCAGCTCCAGCTGCATTAAGCAGAAATGGGGAACTAAGGGGCTTTGTACCCTCATCCAATTTTAAATTTAAATCCTGCTCTGTCCTTCCCCCTTGCCTTGAATTCTATTTTACAAAGCATCCCCCACGTTTAATGATTATCACGTAGCTTTGAGAAAAGAGAGAAAAAAAAAAAAGTCAGAGCTTGACCGCTGAGTAGATCCGCTGGGCTTAAGTTTTCTTTTTAGGAGAGCGCTTTGATTTACAAAACACTCCCCCATCACAGCTGGCTCCACAACAACTGCTTCCTCCCCACCCTTTTGCTTTTCTACATCTACTTTTCTTGCCTCTTCAGCGCCTTCTTCCATCAGCAGGCAGCGGACAAAGCAAGGGGCTCCTCGTTAACTTCCTCGCCAGCAGACCCACGTGGCTTAGGCAAAATCCAAAGCCGGGCTGCTAATGACCATTGTGCTTTTGGGGTGGCGTAAAAATGCTGCCTCCCCTGCTGGGACCCTCCCACCCCACAGGGACAACAGTACCACCCATGGCAGCAGCCGGCCGCCTTGGCCCATGACCACCATCCTTCAGCCAAGCAAGTTTTGGAGCCCCGTGCCTGCAGGCTCCAGCTTGAGGCATGCCAAAATAAAGATGGAGAGGCGGGTTTCCAAGGGATGGACCCCATCTCATTCGCCCCATGGCTTCACTTCAGCCGGAGCATCAGGTTAGCCAGCCCACCCACAGTCTTCACCGTGGACACTTCTAGCATCCTGAACAATGGCCACCTTGTTCTTCCCCATGCCACCAACCCCAGCAGTGAGAGGTACCCTCTGATGCTGCCCCAGCCCCGGCGGCAACGCCAGCATAAGCAAGCGGCCGGAGAGAGCTATGGGATGGGGTGGTCCTGCAGCCACCTGTATCTCTGAACATCCCCAACCCCACCATAAGACCTCTTGATGGGGCTTACAGGAGCATGGAGGGGATAGCAAGTAGGGCAGAGCTCCCACGCTGAGCATCCTCTTCTCAGCCCTGCTCCCCGAGAAGTGACGTCGGTTGACACAGCACCTTTCGCTCCTCTATCTGCATAATCAGCTCTTCCCAAACCTCCCACCGTCTCCGCCCGCCAGGGATACAGGCGACGGAAGAGAAGGGAGATAAGGGGGAGATTACCAGGGAGGACTCAAGGCACTATTGTCCCAGTGGAAGGGAAGCTGGTGGCACTAACAATGAGGGGGGCCGTGCACACATCCAGGGCAGATCAAATCTCTCCACAAACAGGGCCCAAACTGGCCCCGCAAGGAGATCTATAGCCTGTCGCTTCAAACCTACGCGGCCTTCCAGGCTTTCATCCTGCTGGCCTGTTGAAAGACAGCGTTTAGATTCAAACCAAATTAGACACGGATTTTGCTAAAACGCTGGCTAAAGAGGCAGCCGAGACAGCGGCAGCTTTCTGTCCGGGGATGGGCGATGCCCCGTCTCCAGCTCGGGAAAGCAGAGGGTGATGTAACCCATAACTACGCAGGGCAGAAGGGCTGATCCTGCCCCCCGCAGAGACACAGGCCACCCTCAAGCTGCCTGTACCACCCGGCCGGTGCAGGCAGCAGGGATAAGCGCTGCACAGGCGCAGCTCCGCGAGATGCCGGCTTCAGCCCAGGGCTGCAAGTGGGAGAGAGGGATGGGTGTCCTGCTGGACCTCATCCCAGGTCCCGCCACTACTGCTGTGTCCCCAGCTTTTCAAAGCCTCTCAAGACAGGGGAAGCAGGCCCATCCCCAAGTCCCTGTATCTCAAAACCCCACAGCAACCAAAGCAAACTCCCTAAAAAGTCACAAAGCTTCCAGCCCTGTGGCACGGGCCACCGTCTTCCGCTAGTATTTGCGGACAGCGAGGTGAGGAGAGCTGGACGGACACCAGGCTACTCCCCAGAAATAGCACAGGTGGGTCTGGGTGTCTTCTGGGAAGGCACACGGTCCAACAAGGGGAGTGGGTTCACTCCACATCTCAAGACCCCAACTCAAGCCAACCTCCAGGATGGGGCTGTGACCACCCACCTCCAGCACATCCCCTAACGGAGACGAAACTCAGACGTGGCTGCGGGGTGTCAGATCATCGGTGCCGGCAGTGAGACAGCAACAGGGCAGCAGAAAGCCCTTGAAGCTGGGGCTCACACCAATGCTGGGGACACCACGGCCACCACCCTAGGAGAGGGCACCACCGCCCCAGCTGCTCACTCACGACCACCCTGGGGACCTCACTGGACGCAAACGATGCTCAGCCCGAATCTCAGCCTACTTCCACTCCAAGAGCAGGTTTGCTGCACGCACGTGCATCCATCCATCTGTCCGGGGCCGCCTGTGTGCTTTCGCATCCCCAGAGCGGTAATAAAAATCTGAAACCGATACGGCCTCCCAGGCTCAAAGCCCTGCCGGGGAGGGTGGCTGTATCCAGAGATTACAACCTTACGAGGCCGGACTCTCTATAGTCTGGGATTAGCTGCTGTAACCCGAGCTCCGACTCCCACCCAGATTAGCCGGGAGGTGTGGGGGAACCTACCAGACAAACTCAATAAAGCCACTCTGTACTTGTTAAAAAATACCTTTAGCGCTCTCCGCAGACAGCACAATACCCTAAAAACTCGCAAAGGCAGCTGGAACTGCGTTTTGCGTCCGCTGCGCTGCAAAGCCCTCGCAGGCCATCACCCCTTCGCCCGGCAGGCACGTGTGCTGCGGCCAGTCCCTGCTAGTTCGCAGGAGCAGTGGCACGAAGGAAAGGAGATGGACCCGCAATCCTGCTC
>NW_010524934.1:0-261 GCF_000687285.1 Phaethon lepturus | reverse complement strand
GCTCGCCCCCCTTCCCACCTCCTGTCCAGGACCTGCTGCAGGCTGTGAAAAAGCAAACGGGCTCGAGCACCCCTGCCTAGCGGGCCAGGCCAGCTCCGGGCGGCAGCGTTCAAGCCCTCGATGCTTTTGGGAACTTCTCAGCACCCCCTCTTCCACCTAGAGCATCTCGTAGCCTGGTCCTGCCCGCGCTCAGACCTGCCTCCGGGCAAACTGGGCTTTGCCCTTCCCGGGTAGGGAAGGAAACGGGCTGTGCCAGGAGGA
>NW_010524933.1:2028-2238 GCF_000687285.1 Phaethon lepturus | reverse complement strand
CTCGCACCCGCCGGCTCGGCTTTCTCCCCGCTCGCTCGCCAAGCCGAAGATGGCGTGAGCTCACCTGGTCCTTCGTTTTGCCTTCCCGTTCCCTGATGTGAGTGGTGACGATCCTTTCCGTCTCCTCTCGCAACCTGGGGTAGGAACCAAGCTGAAAAGAAAGGGAGAAGGCCAGGGAAAAAAACGGCTGCTGATGGGACCGAGGCAGCC
>NW_010524933.1:1536-1864 GCF_000687285.1 Phaethon lepturus | reverse complement strand
AGCCCCAGTTCTGCCGGAGGGGGCACAACTGGGGCTCAGGGGTGGAAAAAGCGACAGATTCGATTCTCTTCACTAGATCCGACAAGGTCAGCGGAATCCCCTTCCCGGGGGCCTTCGAAGCAATGCCAAAACACACGGATCGAGATTTTTTTGGTTTTTCCTTCCCGCCCTCGGGCCCCACGGCTAAGCCGATGCGGGTTTCACGGCCCCAAGCGCGAGCTACGGCTAAGCAAGGCAAAGGAGGTGGGGGCTGAGCGACGCGAGCAGCGTTTTTAGCCTTCGCTGTTACGCGGGCGAGCAAACACCTGTGCAATATGTCTCGGCCGGG
>NW_010524933.1:260-1514 GCF_000687285.1 Phaethon lepturus | reverse complement strand
GGACCCGTGCCGCGAAGCCGAGCTAATGCCGCCTCTGGATTTGCCGGCGTTTCCAGCCAGCGTTCGGGTGTCAGCAGGACACGGCGTGTGTGGGTGTGTGTCCCCCTCCCCAAATCAGCGACAACCCTGGGGTTGAACTGACTCACTTTGGTCGGCTGGGTCCTGGGAGCAAATATATTCCAGATGTTCAGATTAGACAAAAAGGGGGGAATTAAGACCCGTTACCTTTTCGGCACACTTTTTAATGACGGTGGCCAGCTCTGAGACCACCAGATCAACACACTTCAAACTGGGCTCTTTAAGCTTTACAATCTGTTTTTTCACTATGGCTTCAAAGGCCATGTCGGGCGTGAAGAGCCCCGTCCTGCATCATGCAGAGAGCGAGCGCGAAAACACCAAGTGGAGCGCAGGGGCGGGGGGAAAAGATAGCGACAAAGACAGAAAAGAAAAGAAAAACGAGTTGGTTTTTTTTTTTTTTAAATTGAGGTTAGTAACGTGCAAAGGAAGAAGCTGCAGCGCCTGCTTGAGAAATTCCTTCGGGTGCCTTGGAGCTGCCGGGGTGATGGGTCCCCTTCTCGGCTCCGCTGGGTCTGGCAGGCTCAGCCCCGGACCCCAAACTCCTCCTGCCCCACGGCTTCGGGGGCTGTTTTACCGATCGGGGGGTGTCTCGCCTCCGTGCGTACGGGAGGGCAGCCTGAGCGCGGGAAAAACCCTGGAGAGGCTCCTGGCCTCTCTCTAGGCTGGATTACCAAAACCCAGCTCTAGGAAAACACTGAATTTCAACTCGGCTTTGGGGTAAGAGCCTGATTATTTGAGACGGAAGGAATTTCGGCAGCAAGCGCTGGCTTCTTCCCGTTACCCAGATCACAGTCAACCACGCTGGAAACGAAAGAGCGCAGAGAACTCCTGACGCGCCAGCAAACCCCCAGCGGTCCTACCGCTTGCAGAACCAGGTCAGCATTTAAACTGTTCCGCTCCACAAAAGCACTCTGGGTAGCAAACGTTGCGATACTTCCACGTTCTCGCCTGTACGTAGCTAAATTTATTAGGGTTTGGGTTTTTTTTTTAAATAACGTAAGCATCGGAAGGAGAGAGGAGCTGTTTTTCCTGCCCCTTTTTCAAGTTTATCTTTTGGTGCTACCAGAATGAGGTTAAAAAACCCAAAAGAGTCACTCTGAGAAGCCAGTTGTTAAATATGGAACCTCGCACAGCTTCAGGGTAATGAACACTTCCACGGAAAAAAAAGACAATTGG
>NW_010524933.1:0-239 GCF_000687285.1 Phaethon lepturus | reverse complement strand
GGGCGGGGAGCCGGACCACACACACACCTTTTTAAACGCAAATGTGCTTGTTATCAAGCGGCTTATTAATTGCAGACGTTGAGCTGCAGGATTTACAGGCACACCACCAGACTGTTTGCCGGAACCGCTGTCCCCGGCTTTCGTTCCCACGTTCCCGGGATTCCCAGAGTGCAGCGAAGCAGCAGTTTAAATCGCAGCTTGAGAAGACACGTGCTAAGAGAGGTACCAGGATCCAAGAG
>NW_010524932.1:0-2099 GCF_000687285.1 Phaethon lepturus | reverse complement strand
GCTGCTGCTGCTGCTGCTGGGCAGGTGCCGGGAACATCCAGGGCGTTCACGCCGAGCGGCCGCGCTCAGAGGTGATGCGCTCAGAGGTGACGCGCCCGAGCAGCACCTACCCACGAGTGAACTGCACGTTTCCTACCCAGAGCATCTCAGCCCTGACGGCTGGCTACACCCCACCCTCCCTCCACACCCCCAGCTGCTCGCGTTCCTTTTCCGTTCAGATGGTAGCATTTCAGCCGGGACGAAGAGGCACAAGTATTAATATGTTCAGGCGGTCAAAGCAGATATTACAAAAGGCAGTAAAAGCATTATGCGGCACAGAACTCTTAGTGGCAATTTATACTGACAGTTGCGTGTGAGAATCACACATGCATATGGACAGCGTAAAACTTAAAAACTTCACTTCCACAAAAACCACGGTTTTGTTATGTCAGTCTTTCATGGTTAGTTCTGCCTACCGTTTTTGAGGCAAGTTGATTTAAAAATACAGCATAACCATGTACCTCAAAAGAACTTAAAAACAAGGGCAGGAAACAGGTTATAAAGTGTTAATATATAGGAAGCTCTTTGCGACGTAAAATTATTTAATTTCTGCAATGACTGCATAATTAATAGCTGGTCTCATCCCATTCTCTTTTAAACGTATTCCCACATTGCACAGAAGTTGTTGGCTAATGAATTAAACAGTTTGATGTTGATGAATCACAATTTTGCCTATCAATATTAAAATATTGCCAGAGGTATGTTTTTCAGTTTGGGTCATGAAAGTTTAAATTGTAATACTGCCAAAAGTGTAGACATCATGTTTTCCCAAGCCTCAGCGCAAAATCAGAAGAGTCCAAGTTTTGTTTTCAGATTTGGGGTTTTTGGATTATTTTTGTTTGCTTTCTTCCATTCAAGCAATGACAGGAACATAAGGTACCTTGCAAAACTTCAGACTTGTCAATAATAGCATCTGAAATGGAGAAATCCAGTTACCCAGGAAATCTCAAGTCAAAACTAGTTTGTTCCTTGGACTATGATTAATGTGGTAAGTGATACCAGATGGTAAATGCTTCGAGAAGCCTCTGCTCTCAAAAGAAGTGTTAATTACTTCAAAGCTACAGCAAAAGGATAACGGAGGAAGAACAGGTCCCAGCCCAGCGCTCAGGGGACACCGGAGCGACGGGCACCTCGGCACACGGTCTCTGCCTCAGGCGAGGGACCCGGCGGGGCTCACCTCCCAGCAGGACCAGCGTCCCCATGTTGGGTCTTCTGGGGCAGCCGACGGCACCCACGCCATCCGCGTGCTTCCGCCCGCTACCCCGTCACCTCCCACCCCCAGGGGAGGGGGCAACGGCCAGTGCAGAACAGTCAATAAACCTCTGCGCTCCCTGTGACAAGGCAGAAAACACTGAGAGCTGGGAAGAGGGAAGGCCCGTACGTGCCCGGGGTTTGGCGTCGCGACGCCCGTGAGGCACTCTGCTGGGGCAGTCAGAGCGCGGACTGCGGCGGCAGGCAAGGCTTCTCCAGCAAACGCGTGCTTAATTGTCGCTGCGGTGCTCTCCGCACGGCGCTGTGGGCTCAGGGCCGGGCGCCGTTTCCATCAAAGGGGCTGTAAGAGGAGGAGACCGTATGGCTGCTGAAAATTATCTGATAGGCAAGATACTTCATCATGAGCCGAGCATTTCAGCAGGGGAAGGTAGAATAGGTTATACCCCCTTTAACAGCTTGGGAGATCTTCTCGCTCACCGTGGCAGAGCCCACCTGAACCCCACTGGGACAGCCCCTTGCATGTGTGGTCACGCCGTGCATGTTCTCGCAGACCTAGACCAGAACCCAGCACTGAGGCAGACCCGGCAGCACAAGCGCGTTTTGCAGCACGCTTGGGAAAGCCGCAGCCCCCCGGTCCTGTTTCCGGAGGTACGGCTGTGCCGCCTCGCCACAAAACCTTCACTGCAAAACCATCGCTGGGCTGTCCGAGGGAGCGTGTGTTAGCTTATGCTGTGAAGGTAAAAAGCAAAAACAAAGACAGAATTTAAATTCCCGAGTCATGAATGGTTACCAACTCGAGCGAGAGACACCAGCGTGAAAAGCCACACCGCTGCGGCGAGCGGGAGCAG
>NW_010524931.1:0-658 GCF_000687285.1 Phaethon lepturus | reverse complement strand
CTCTGCAGAGGGGCTTACCGGGGGCTCGCTGTGGCGCGGGGCGGAGGAGATCATGCGAAGCCCTGAAGGTGTTTCTGCTCTGCACTCCGTGGGGTAGCGCAGGGTAACGTGCATCGCCCTGGACTGGCAATCACCCCTCTTACACACTCCCCGGGAAAGGCAAAATACGCTTCTATGAAGGCTTTTCTTTTCAGGAAGAGGGAGATTCGGGAGACGTTCCTGGATCCAGGACCAGCCTGTATCAGCCTTACACTTTCCCTGTCAAAAAACTGAAAAACTCCCAAAAATTGGATTTTTAATTTTACTTTGATGCTTGGCAGAGCTTGTAAAGATCCTTCACGGCCAGTTTGGCTCCCGGATCGGCAGGTTGTTGCTTTCTTTGGGAGTTTCACCATTCTCTGCTGCTTGTAGTCCTGAAAAAATAATAATGAGGTCCTGATCTTGCACCTATTGAATCCCAAGCCAAAAAGCCCCCATTGATTTCCAAGGCAGCAGGCTGAAGCCCTTCACAGATCGTGGTGGGAGCAGCTATTTAGCATAAGCAGGGATTGTTTGGAAAGTTTTCTAATGACCCAAACATTTTAACAAGCAGAGGAAACTCGGTGAGTAAAAGGGCTCCCGGGTTTGGGGGCGGGGAGGTGCCCAGTGCTGCTTCGTG
>NW_010524930.1:0-8910 GCF_000687285.1 Phaethon lepturus | reverse complement strand
TTCTGGGGAACTGCCCACTGGAAAGTGGAGGAACAATTTTTCTGAAGGAACCCGAACCCCCGGTAACAGTCTCTGACCCTCCGCAGCCATTTCCTGCAAGCGCAGAGCACAGAGCACATGCTTTCTGTCTTCCCAAGACACTTCCATGACATAAAAGAGGTGGGGGACTGAAAAGATGTTACAGAATAAATACCTGGGGGTATATTTCTCAGTGTGAAAAAACAGCTGGAGGTCACTCAAGTACATTTGTAGCTCAATTTAAAAATAAACTATAGTTTGAAAAACTTTATCCATGTAAAACATCAGAAATGTGAAAATGCTAAAAAAATATTTAGCAGATTTGTATCTCTCTATTCCTATATCAGGTTTTCAAGCATAAATCATCCAGTGAAATGAACAATGTTGGGCCCCAAAATACTATCTACCTACTCTGCTAACTGAATGGAATACCGCACACACAAAATGTTAGATGCAAATGGAGAGGAGAAATGGTGCAAATACTGTAGAGCAAACACTTAGGATAGAGCCATGGAAGCAGAACATGGGTGAATCTGAGGCACTTCAGTCCCAAGTATAGTGTTCACAACAGTCCAGCTCAGCTGCTGCCTACCCCGATGCGGTCTGTGTGTGCCTGACCCTACTGAAGTCCTCTAGGTAGCTAGAAACCTGCTTCTATACCTGTCCCAAACTGCCCTAAGCAAGCCAGACCACCAAAGATTGATGGACATCCAAGAATTGGAACAAGGGAACTGAACTGGCATGATGATCAGCAAGAATATGCCTTTGTAATTTACTAAATAATTCAATTATTATATGATAAAGTTACTGCAAACCTGGAGATGCCAGTCAAAACTGGAGTCCCAAAACATAAACATAGATTAAAAGATGGTGGCTGTTAAGGAAAATGGAGAAAAAGCTAAGCTAAGGCTAGTTGAAGGCTAGTAAGTCTTCAAGTCATCTTGAGAGAAAGTATCAGACATTGTGATTTCGAGTATAAATTCCCTCAGTGTCCTAAACTGCGAGACATAGTTCTAGTATAGTCATAATTTCCATGAAGGTCAGACTTTATTTCCATAATAACAATTATGAAAATATGGTAAAATAAAAATACATACACATAAAATTAATAAAAGTACTATGTAGCAGATTAAGAAGTAGTTACATTGAATATACTTTCTCTCTTAGGAATCCAGAGAGACATTTTCTTGTGAGGGCTACCAGTCTTGTTTCTTTTTCATTGGACTGATTCTGCTGAGTATTTGCAATGACAAGAACACAGAGAGGGAAGAAATTAATAGAGTTCTCAGCTTCCAGCCACAAATGATGTCAGGGCAGTGGACACAATTCAAAAGGTCTGTGTTACTGCCAGCCATATCACTTGTGTAATTTTCACATAGCTTAAACTAAAAGATGATAGTCAGGGAAAATATCACAGTTGAGCTTTTTTATATCGGTTTTCTAGACAGCAGCAGCTAACAAGAAGCACCAGTTATAGAGAAAAAAAGTCATTTACAGACATGAGATTGCTTGCCCCTTCTCTTGCTAGATTTTCTTTTTTTCCCCTTCTCTCTGCTCCCCTAGGTTTAGCACACATAATGTTTAATATATTATTACATTTTTTTAGTATATTTAGCACTGAAACATAGAGCTAGAGATGCATTGCTGCTCCAAAAAGCTTACTGTCAAAATATCAAAAAAGGAGAACTAAAGGAAAATGAGACTACTCAAACATGTATAATAATCCTGAAATTCAAGCCTTAACTGTCTCAAGCTATAGCTCTTTCATGACTTATCAAAAAGTTATAGTTTTATATTCATGGGGAATTAGTTTGCACTGCTCAGATGACAATCTACTACTGTGCTAAATTTTCTAATTCTGAATGACCTAATCACAACTTCTAAAGACCACCATGATACGTTTGACATCAGAGCAAAACTTTTACAGAAACTGCAAGGAAATCCATAGGACCGTGGTCACGACTCATTTGGAACTATAAGTTTCAAAACTGTTTAAATGAGGAGAGAAACAACAGTTGACAAGAACTAGTGAGTCAATCAATTATGTTAATAAACAAAAAAACAGTATAAAAATCTTAGTGTTGATTAATTTTATTTTCACTAGCTTCCATAGGAATAAAAATGGAAAGGTTAAATGAAAAGGAAGAAAGCATGTAAAGTTCTACCAGAATTTATTTAATAAGCATTTTTAAAACAAGCTATCTCTTCATGGATTTGCTTTTGATAAAAAAGTTACAGGGCTTATTAGTTTTATTTATGCAAAGTATTTCGACATCTTCATTTCCATTGCCTGGCAGTTATTATGTCAATTAAGAGCCCAAATAAACAGACTGAATTTTTTAAAAACTGTTTTTAAAACATCAATAAATATACACATTTGTATGCAAACATTAACAGAAATATAAATAAAAATCCACATAGAGCTAAGATGTGTATTTAGTTACTAAAAATGTCACATAATAAAAAGGACAAAAAGAATGCCACATTTATGGTAGAGGTTGGTTTTGCCATAGGCAATATAAGTAAATGATGGGAAAAAGAGCATTTACATGATTGATGCTGAAGGGAAAACAGTGTTTGGCTTAGTTCATTGCAAAGTCTCTGCAAGAAAAGAGTATCTCACCCTTGTGAAAATATATATAATCAGACAAATTACTCAAGTGTTGATCCCAGAAAATTGTGACTATATATAAGGTACTTGTTTGAGTTCAATATCTTAAAACTTCTTGGTGATCAAAACAATGCAGCAGTTCTAGAACAACTCAACCTTGCCTGTTGAAATCACATTTTAATTGCTCTTTTTTTTTTTAATTTCCTCATTTAAACATATCTGCATTAAATTTTAACCTGTTGGAAAACAGTTCTCAGGTGGGATGCTCAGTCATTTTTGAGACAAATGAAGACATAATTCGTAGCTTTGGTTGAGGGAAGAACTGATCATCTTGAAGAGAACTACTACACCTTTCTCAGTAATGTGCTTTGGAAATGCCACAGGAAGGTAGTCTTAAAAACAGATTCATTTTAAATTACACACAGCAACGCTCTCTTTCCAGGTTCAGGTTTTGGCCATAAAACTTGTATGCCACCATTTTAAAAGTATGAACAGAAGCATCAACTTAGCAGCAAAGCTTATAGCTTTTAGTGGAGATAAAAGTTTGTTTGTCATGAGTCTGAGTATTTTCAGTCAAGTAAGGTAAACTGAGCATAAGATGCATAGAGAATTAATCTGGAGAGATAAAACCTGTAGATAGGACAGTTTTCTCTGGTTTCTATTCAGAGGTACATAGATACTCTTAGGAACCTTCATACTTGGAGACATATCCACATAAATATGTACATGCACATTTGTTTGAATTACCATTATTTTCTCACTTTTTTTTTTGACAGTTTCACCTTTCCTCTCTTCTACAGGCAGCCCAATCGCATGGGGCCAATGGCTCTGGCAAGATTACAGCAGTTCTATCATAATTAGCCAGTCATCCACTTTCAGGTTTTTACAGATGGTTTCTCCCATGCATGTGCTATACAGGGTTTTACTGTCACAGCTCCTCACCTAGGAGCACCACTTGGATGCAAAGCAGGATCTCCAATGTTGCATACCATTTTATCATACAAAACCAAGGTTGAAATGACACCAAATACACTGCATGGCAGCAGTTCCTGCCAGATCAATAACAACAGATGCAACATTTAATGTAAAGAAAGCCAGTGCAACTACAAGGCACAGTACCAAAGTAAGCAGATGTATAGTTAAGCTTGTTGCCATCAGTTCTGAAAGCAGAGGCTGGGAAAAGAAGAGCTGTTTTAAGATAACAATAAGTAACAAAGAGGAAAACACTATGAGCCTAGACGCATGGAAGGGCTATGGCAAAGCACGTCTGGGTTAAGGAAGATTAAAATGGTGAGAAAGAGGGTGTATTCCCAGTGCAGTATGGTGAGGAGAGTGTAACAGTTCAATCACAGCCTTAATTTCTGCTTGGAAACAAGGAGCACAGCTCTGACTATTTTTGAATTAGGTTATTTTCCTGTTCTTTTCAGGTCACAACTATATTTAAATCATACATTACGCATGTGGGATAATGTCATGGCTATTTGGAATAAACTCCATGAGATTCAGGTTAGAAATAACTCATTAAATATAACTTGCAGTTCGAAAAGCCATTTCTAAACCGCCATCTCAGTTCCTCAGTACTCTCTAGGTTTATACATTTGCATCTTACTCCCTAAGTGGTTAATTCAGACCATTTTATGCTTATAAAGCAGAACTTTGTTCCTAATTAACTATTAAACCATTATTCCATTGTCCTCAGAAACCTACTTAAACAAGTAGTATCCTAAGTATTTTATTGTATTAGAAGGTAGCCAAATTTGGTCAAAATCAGAACATGATCCTCAGCCCATTGACATGCGGTGAATTCTGTATCATTTCAGTCCTGGTCTTATTTGATAAAATACCCAGATGAATTAAGGAACATGACAGACTGGGAGAATAAATAAAGGCAACAGTGCACGGACAGTCTATCCAGCACAGCCCAGCACAAGTTCTTCAGATATCTCCCTTTTCTACCTCTCAGACCTTTCTGAGTTAACTGAGGCAATGCTCTCCCACAAAATCTACATTCCTTAATTAAAACCTGCAGTTTCACCAGCACACTGTTCTCCACAGAAGAGAATGAGAGAATACATTGGTGGGGTGGTTTTATTTAAAAAACTGTTCACGGCAACTGACAACTTTAAGGAGAAAGTAGAACATAGAATTATATCAACTTGAAATCTAATTAATTATCTTTTCACCATTAATACATGACTGCTTAATTTAAGTAATTAAATGCTTCTTGTAGCCAAATATTAAAAGTTAAAATTGTTCATACCCAGCTTCTACCCATACACTTTTATGTTTGTTTTTCCTGTATAATTTGTTCCTCAACTTTCAATTAGTAATGATGCCCTGTAAGGGCATCTTGTTGCTTTCTTAAAAAAAAAGTATTAGATATTATTACAGTGGATTACAAATCTCCCATTATGCTCCCATCAGGGCATATTTTACCATGTAGACTAGCAACCCAACTTCAGATTTGTCTTCTAAAACTTTATTTTAAAAGTAAGTCTATTTAAGACAGCATAAAATGGGCATAATGTATCCCTAACAATCTCTAAAGATGACTTGACGTAGCAGCTACATAAAGAGAATACCAAGACAAATTAAAATCTGGGCGCAAATCTAAGGTATTTATTCAACTGACTTCTTTACATGCAAAAATCTATTGGCATTATGCAAACAAACACAGAGGTGAAAGGTCTTACAAGGCATTAGTGATAAGCTAAGAATATCTTTTAGTTAAATTATTGTTGCTGAGTAATTTAGAAGTGAAAACAGTCATTCTGAAGTGGTCACAATTAATACAAAGCTGAAAATGCAGCGATACCTGAATGGACTGTGTTTAGCCTACAAAGAAAAAACCCTAAAATTGTCATTCTTCTTAAAATACAGTGGAAAAAAAATGAAAAATCCAATTCACAGGTTCCCCTTCTGTCTTATCACTGCAGAGAACCAAAGGGAGCTTGTAACACATGCGCTCACCACAGGAAGGACTCTGCAATATCGCAGTGTCCAAACAGTAAATCACAATCCAAATTGGAGCCTGCCCAAACAGCTCTTTAGCTGTCAACACCTTCTCTGATGGCTCTTTAGCTCTAGGGAAGGCATGGAACAACTTGGTAAGCAGCCATCAGCTCTGTCTCACAAGAGAACTGAACATCCCCTACCTCCCCTCCCGCCTGACGTAGGGTGTATCCATCAGGCCATTACCCTGTGAAAGCCAAGGGGGCTTCTTTTCTTGTGTTAAAAGCTTAGGATGGAAGAACAAGAGGCCTTTTTCCAAATCTGCAACCAGGATCAATGCATGCAAGCTCTAGCAGATGCAAAACAAGGAATTATCTCCAACATAACTTAAAAAATAATGAACAGCAAATTAGACTTTAAAAAAATCTTCTAAAAAATGTTACACTTCAATGTCAAAGGCTGATGCAGTTCTGATCATTTTCAAAGCTGATTGACTGTCATCACCTAGAAATGCTACTGCAGGGCTGAACAGCCAAGACTCCCAGCAACAGGCCCATTTCTATAGAAGCCAGAAAAACACTCATATAAAGAAGAAAACATTATCTTCCAGCATTTGAGTTCAGGGAAATTTATCTCAGGCTATGTTCTACATGGTTTATCTCCTAGGGAAAACATAATTTCCACACAATTACTCTCTTGGCATATGCACACAAGAAAGGCAGCTCAGTTTCCACAGTCTTAAAAAGGGGGTAAAAACATGAAGCAAGAAACTTTACACTCATAACACTTCCTATTTACTCTGTAGGGAGGTGAATTATTCCTCCCATGAAAGTGATTATGCTTAGATCATAAAGTAGGAAATTAAAAAGCAGAATACTCTGTCTTGCTTGCATTTCAGTAATTACCTGCTCTACAAATGTGCTGTTCTTTTTTGGCAGTTAGTATTCTATTATTAGGAGACCATGGATCATAATGCCTTCTAATTGTCTCTATCAGTAATGTGTATTTCCCTACTGTTTTACAGAATCTAAAAGAGTGAAAAATAAAAACCTGAGAGTATGCTTCATCATCTACATCAGTGACGTTTCATGGATGTATGCTTTAGCTGCAATGATATATACTCTTCTCAAATAACTAATTTTCATTGAAATAAAGGAAAAAGCACTGGCACAACTGAGCACATTTTACCCACCTAATGTCAAAATATAGATAGTTCCATATAAACAAAAAGGTTTGCATGAAATGAGATCCATTATAATTTCCCATTTGGAACACTACCAATTTAGTAAAGATTGTATTAGGTGTTCTATTTAGCAAAACACAGAGAATAGGCTTGTAAGTTACATGACAAAGAAAAAATATTATTTAACAGCACTGAGGCTTGCATATCTAAATATTATGAGAATGATTTTTGCTCTTATGAAAATGATTTGATTCACATGTTCTTTCATATTTTATAATGCTTTATTTTGGAATTTATATATTATTTATGTATCTTTTTTAACATTTCAGTTCTACATATATATGCAAATTATATTTAGTAAACTAGAACTGCACTATCAAAACATAATACCAACAGCCTCAACAGTATCGAAGAAACTGCTTTTATACTATCTAATTTTAAGTGGAAAAAGAAAAGGGCTAGTAGTCAGGGTTCTGGCTCTATAGGATCAGAGTTTACAGATTAAATACCTTGCTCTTGTGAAATATGTTCATCTGATTCGTGTGATGAAGTGTAACCTTCTGTACTTTTATGGATTTCTCCTGCACCATAAAAAGGGGTAACCCGTTATTTTACAGGAGAAACTTAAACAAACCAGTTTGACCACTGACCGCATAGTATTGAGTAAAGAGAAACTTGTAAAGTGCATGCATAAAGTTTGGGGTCATCCTGGGGACACGCTGAGGAAGATTCGAGAAGACTCTAGAAGGAGAAGAGGGCATGTGCCGAAGAAGACACGCCTATTCATGAATATGTATTAGCAGACAGGATATAAACCAAGAACAGGAACTGTACGGTGTGCGTCTTGGTGGAGCGGAGACTCCCGGCGCACCCAGCGCTGTTTGCTTGCCTCTATTCGCTTAATAAATTGTAAACTTAAATTGGAATCCTGTTTGGGACTCAATCATTTATCTCACTCTCAACTGCTGTCATAGAGACAGACTACCCATTAGCCAACATCCCAATCGAATTAGGGAGGAACACCAGCACTGCGAATCCTACCCAGTAACGAACTGACAGACAGCACAATTCACAGGCACAAAAGGAACACATTCCCTCTAGGGAACTAGGCTGAGCAACACTCTGCTGTATGCAATCTGACATTTCTAAATGATCAACTTGTATGGCTTGAAGTAGGAACACCCTAACAGTCCAGTCCACACACTAGTTCATATCCACACAGATAAGACTGAAACGTACCAATCAAATGCAGGATGAAACATGGGTTTTGAACATGCATAAAACAGCTACATCCAAAATAATAAAATTCCTCCAATACAAAGGAACTAAAGTAGTTTATCAGTTATTTTGAGTGTTTTCCCTCTACATATGACAGAATGTACTGATTTTGTAAGATATCAACAAATTATTCCCATGACTTGGAAAGGAAAAAAGAAACAAAGGATAAAACATTTGCTGCTGTCACATTTTAGGAAAAGTACAAACATACTTCAGAACAATATAGACTTGAGTTGAAAACCAGCCTCTCAAATGACTTCCTTCTTAAAATTTGGGACCTCTATAACAGACCACCTAACCCCAAATGGATAAAAGCAGCAGTCATGTGAGGGGGATGGGTCTCCTGCTATGATGAAGCTAGAGAGTTCATCTTCTACCATAGCTATGTTGAGCAAGGAGTACTCTTAGATTTTGTAACTCAAATTGCAAGCAAACAGCATGGGTTTTTTTCTATCTAGATTCCACAAGAGGTGGAGCTGGTCAGTACGTGTCAAGCACATATGACAACAGCTTCATTTGGTAGGGAAGACTGCAGAACAAGGAGGAAGCCCCAAGCAAACCTCGAAGGTGTCCGAGAGACAGCCCAGCACGAAATGGAAGTCAACTGTGTAAGACATGCATATGTAAGCAAGTACTTGCACACTAAACGACATTAATAACTCACCATGGTTTGCATATTTATTTAGTCCTCCTAGGGAACACTTCCTGGACGGAAAAAAAAAAGTGCCAAAAAGCTCAGGGATTTGATATTCCTCATTCATCCACATCCTGCCCCAAGCCATAGACTTTATGTGGAAGGACACAAATTCATTAATTTATACTCGAAGCCACCGAGGTGAAGGGCTCCGGAGCGAAGGATCGCGCCGGG
>NW_010524929.1:1485-2191 GCF_000687285.1 Phaethon lepturus | reverse complement strand
CTTGGTGTCATCTGCTTCTAGTAATACTTCCAACAATACTTCTCCATTTCCATCTTCTATGTGTTACCTTGATGTACACCCACAGAGCAGTGGGGTATGGAAGACAGCTTTACACACCTTTGACTTACCAATATTTGTTTTTTTGCCGGCCCGCTTAGTAATCCTTCTGGTGTCCTGGATATGAGAAATGACCTCAGAAAACCATGCTGGTATTGATAAAGTATTGCCAAAATAAATTAATTCATAAATGACTGGATGTTCAGTCCCGTTGATGGGTATGGAAGCGCAATACACAATCTTTCAGTGGCTGGTTAACTATTTTTTCAGGCTGATGTTCCAAAATGAAATTGTAAAGGCAGCAGAAGTTAACCAAGAGCAGACAGTCTTAATTGGAGTAGGCACCATGTCTGACCAGCATACTAGTATTAACGTACAAAAGTGCCAAACAGGCTGCTGAGGAGGTCTGAAACACTGAGTGTGATTTGGGAGATTAAATGATCTTACTATCATTTGTGAGCCTACATGCTTTAAAGGAGGAGTGTGCTCTTTTAAGTCGCTGTGTACGTAAGTACCACTATGCAGCATTGCATGAAAGGAATTTATGACATGTTCCTTTGGACATCAGAGAGAAAGTGTCAGGTTGCCCTAGACCTTAATTCACAGTGAAGTTCAAATGTTGCTTTTGGTACCTGTCCTGAACTTGGCT
>NW_010524929.1:0-1454 GCF_000687285.1 Phaethon lepturus | reverse complement strand
ATGTTTTTGCCCTACAAGTTGGAGAGATGCAGGCAGATGCTGCTATCAGAAAGCAATCCCTGTGGTTATCACAAATAAGATTTCTTCCCTTTTGCCCATAAAATCTTGACAGTGAGCTCATTCTGCACAATCTGTTATCCCACCTCACACATGCAAGTGAAAAAAAAAAGTGATCAATCAGTCAAGAGCTGGAAACCAGCTCTGTATTTCAGCAAAAATCTAACCTGGGCCAGATGCTCTCCTCTCTTGCCCAAATGCCACTGTTGTCTCACTGTTTGGCTATCAACTTTTCATGTGAATGAAGGGAACCAGGTTTGGTCCTTGGTGCAATTTTTGTATCTATACAAGTCCTCTCAGGGGGGCTGCTTGTTATCTAAGCATAGGTAATGAGCACCCTGCAGAATCATCACCTTGTAGGTTTTACAGTTGTTTTTCCTCTGTCGCTGAAAATTGCTGAGTTGAGGCTGTGGACAGAAGGCTTAGCATGGGGAATGTATGGTCCTGAGAAGCTGACAAAAAGAGGGGAAGAAGCATTGGAGGGGGCTTTCTGCTGCAAACTTGAGCAGATAGTGGTAAAACCACTTTGGAGAAGGGTGTCATTTTCAAAAGCTCACTGGCATAATTTGTATCTTGTGCAAAATATAGTTACCTTTGTGTAGTATTGCTTGAATTATCTGTGGAGTGTTTTGAAGGTGGAAAATGCTCTGTACAGAGCTACCAGCTCACATCTAAAGCCTGAAATCATGTTTGGCACCCAAGTGCTCCCTAGAGTGTTTGGCTTTGTGTTACAGCATGACCCAGAATATCTTTGTTTTCTGCTTCTAAGCTGCCGCTGGATGAGATTTAGCCTTGATTTAGGCAGAAATCAAAACCAATGCTGCAACCTAGTCCAAGTTGTTGGCCCTGTCTGTCGGTAATCAGAGGGATCCTACCCTAAGTGGGTGACAGGCTGTTATTAAGTGTCCCTCAGTAAGTCCCGAGAGCTGTATTTCATAGAAACAAAAATGACTGCTGCATGTTAATGTAGAGTACTGGGGCAGGCATTGCGGGAGGTAGCGGCGCGAGAATGGCGTTGCATGCTGTGTGGGTATTGTTTCAACTTGTCACTTTTTTTTCTTCTGGACAAGGGCTGGGACACCTTCTGTCACAGATGCCAACATCTGAGAGCTATTAACAGGAATATTTAAGCCAGGAAAAAACCCACATGCACCTTGTAATTCTTTTGAAAAGCTTTATTCTGGGAGAAGTTTGGTTGGCAAAAGCAGGCCAACTCTTAACGTTCTTGGCTTTGGATGCGGGCTTTGCTTGTGGAGAGGGGTGGGTGGCCGTCCTACTTCATGAAGTTCAAGCTAGAAGCGCATAAAAGCAAAGCCCACCCTTCTTCGTGGCTGCAGCCTGCGGTTGTTCCCTCACTCGCTCCCGCACTAGGGCTACCGGTACGGCTGGCGCACGCC
>NW_010524928.1:0-4422 GCF_000687285.1 Phaethon lepturus | reverse complement strand
CTGCGCATACAGCCACCCTAATGAGCTTATTCTCTTGAAATGGGAAGAGCCCGGTGTCGTCTGTTCTGTCCGTCCGTCCTGCCTCAGGCTCAGAGGGGTTTTTCCTCCCAACCCCGCAAGAGTTATTGTAATTTTCTCTAGCCACCAGCATCCGAGAGCTGCATGCTTATTAATTCCCGTTCAATTAGTAGCTCCCCTAATCTCATTCTGAGGCTAATCTCCTTCCAATTGTGTTGCACGGTGATAATTACAGCTTTTTGTTTCGACGAGTGCGATAAGGGGAGGAAGGTGCCTGCGCCAGGACCTGCCCCGGGCACACGCGCCTGCCCGTGCTCCTGCATCAGTCCAGTTTCTCTGACAAAGCCTCCAGGCATGAGAAATATGGGAAAAGCAGCTTCGGGAAAGAAGTGCTTTCTTCGGCCATCCTCTCAGGGCATCCGTGTGGTCAGAGCTGGGCGGCCTGGAGCAACCCTCTTCGCCGCAGCAAACCCTGGGCGGTCAGACCTGCACTTTCTTGGGTGCCAGCAATATTCCCATTTACCTCCGCCCAAAGAGCTGCAAAATACCCAAAGCAGAAGAGGGAAAAATCTCCTCCGATGGTGTTTAACGATCTTGAGCTCTCTCAAAGAGCATTTGGGACAAAGCAGACTATTTTTAAGCATCGTGTCGCTTTAGAGACGCTCACAATTTTTTCTGGCAGTGCAGTGGAAAGCGCTGGTTTGTGCCTACCGAAGCAATTCCCTATGTATCGTAGCCAGCCTCTTTTATCTTAAGTACGTTCTCATTACTTACAGGCTTTCACTGTTAAATGGAAAAGCTATCAAGTGTGCTAAAACTTAGGAGTTATTGGAGAAGCACGATGACAAGAGCACGCGGGGCGCCGGGTGAGACCGGCTGGGTGCGATGGGACCGTCTCCCCGGCTGGGCTGGAGGGAGGGAGCAGGGGATGCTACGGCTGCAGTCCCATCTCGTCCTGTGCGTGTCTGGGGGAGGCTTCTTGCTTTTTCCCAGAAGGAAAATCATTGAAAACTACGAATTCTGTGTATAAAACAAGCAAACAAGTTTTTCCTTTGAGAGCAGTGCAACTTTGAGACCCCAGAAATCGCATTCACACAAACCAAGGTACTCTGCAACCCTCTGTTGGAAAGAATAACTGTAGATTAAATACCAGTTTGGAAAAGTAACAAGAGTTGGCTTCCAGTTGCCAAATCCTGCCGAGGCAGAAGCAACGCTTGGGCTGTACTTTGAGGAGGGTTTGCCGCCGCGGATGGGAAAGGGAGTCAGTTTGGGAGGCAAAGCGAAAGCTCAGCTCCAGGCACGTCGCCGGCTCCCGGGGCAGAGGGAACAGCCCGGGGCTGCTTCCAGACCCGCCGGCCCCAGGGAAAAGCCGCTTTAGGCTTTCAGGAGCGTGCCCCAGGCCCTGGTTTCTGGCGGCGTCCGTGGTGAGCCCCGGCACGAGCAGAGGCACTGGGAACCGGTCCCCACCGCGCTGGGGTGGCTGGAGGGGTCCATCCTCCATCGCGGGGACGGTGCTGACGCAATGTCGCTTTCAGGGCTTTAATTTTTTTTTCCCTGTGAGTTATTTTAGGCCATCTCCTTCCTCCCAGCCCAAGCAGCCGTGCACTAAGCGTGCTCAAGTCTCCCTCCCGTAATTAATAACAAAACCTCTGCCGAGGCTTAGCCGCGGGTGCTAATTGGAGCGCAGCACGGGCGGCGGCGGCCGGCGCCAGCCCCGCTAAGAGGATTATTCACTTTCTGTTTCACCGACTTCCAGTTCCAGCGGGAAAACCGGCGGCACGAGGCCGTTGCCGAAGCCTGGGCTGCAGCACGTACCAACATCCGCGGCAGCGATGTGCTACGCTGCCCTGCCCTTTAGGTAGTCTGGGTCGGTCTTGGGAGTTAACTTCAGGTTTTTCCTTCCGTACGATGCAGGAGCAGGCTTTACGCTGCTGCAAGGCACTGCGGTGCCTTAGCGCTGCTGCCCGGCTTGCTTGCAGAGGAATGCAAACGTGGGTCCCACGCTTCCTTGCAGCACGGTCAGAAATACCCAACCCGCCCGCTTTGCTGAATAGCTGAAGGTGGAATTTCTGCCTTGCAAGGGTCCTGTAAAATAAGCAGATAAAGCTCTCAAGAGCTGGATTAAATCTACCACTTCTTCTGAACTCCTGCGCGCAGCATGTTGCTTATTAAGGCATTTAAATAGATACAGTTGGTGTATTCAAGATATTATCCTGGAATGACTGCAGGGAACTGAATCCGCCGTCTGTTGGGGAGCCGGCAGCTCCTATTAGACCCAGCACAACCCGAACGGCAATCGCTGAGCCAAAATACCAGCACCTGTATCTCGGTTTTCAGTCTACACCTCGGATCCTTGCTGGGAATAGGACTAGCGGGAGATGCCTTCAGCAGTAACATCTCTCTCCATCATACTGAGTGCTTTTCTCCTCCGCTGCATCGCAGGGCTCGGGTCGGGGAATTCGGAGAGCTTATGCCAGCGATTATCCTCTCCATGGCTGCAGGCAGGAGACTCTCCCGCCCCTCGGACTCAGACGAAGCAGTAAGGACTGTATTGCCCGTCACCGTGCCTTGCGTGGAAGGCAGCGTGCTGCCAAGCGTCGATAGCCCGTGTTGGCCGTGGCGGTGTCCCCCGCACGCCTCCGCGCAGCGCCCGGTTCCCTGACCCCAGGACCGGCGAGGATCTGCCTTCTATCCAGCGCGGATGAGCTCAGAGCTTGCATTCGTGGCCCGCAGCCTGTCAGAGCTGTAGCCTAAGGACCGGGAAATTATCCCTGTCTGCCAATAATTCCGCCTTTTAATATGTACCGTGCTGTTCCCGCCGCGATAACGTGGGTCAGCCTCGTTCCGCCCTGCTGCGTCATGCCGGTGTGTCACTGGTGAGTAAGCAGCCAGGAGCTGGCAACGACACCGCTTCGTGCCTGAAGCTTTGCCTAAAAGTGGGTTACAGCCTGAGACTAGCTAGGAGTACGTCTGTTTAAATAGTGCAGGTGTCAGAAATAGATCTTTTCTCTAAAGTAATAGGTCATGGCAATTTGCTTTCTATTTTTTGCTGTCCTACCCCGGCATTTGTGCGCCGCGTTCAGCAGCGTCCCTCTGACCTGCTGCTCCGGTAACGGCAGCTTTCAGAAACAGAGCTTTCAATTTTCAGTTTTCCACGGGGCGGGGGGAAAAAGCACGTTTCTCTGTCCCTGCAGACAGTGGGGGCCTTTGTGCCGTGGAAGTGGCTTTGGCCTGATGCCACACGCAAGGGGAGAGGTCGGGACGATGCCCCGTCCGGGCCGGGCGGCAGAGCCACAGGCGTCTGGGACCCTCCAAACCCCCCCAGCCTTCAGCCCCGCCTGCGAGATCTTACCGTTCTTATTTAAACCCACTTTGGCAAGGGTTCCCGCACCCGTCCTCTGTGACGGGAAACGGCTTTACGGGAGCAGAGGGAGCGGGGGCTGTTGGCACCCGTGTCCCCTCTGCTGTCGCCAGGGCCGGTGACTTCCCTGCACGCTTCCGCGTGCCCCGTGGCCACTTGTAGGGGATGCTTTCACCCTGTAAATTGGGCAGAGGTTTGTTTCGGTTGTCAAATTCAGCCTCAAAGCCATCCCCTATTTATTTCACCTGGCCTTTACCTGAGTGCCCACCCAGACAGCCCCCAGCAGGACGGAGCCGCCTTCCCTCCCACCAGCACCAGGAAAGGAGATTATCCCTGAGCCTTCCCCCAGGGAGGAGCTGCCTAGGCTGGCAAGCACCGACGGGACCGTGGAAGGAGGGTAGGGATGCTCACCGCGGCTGGAGGACAAGGCTGCTCCCATTAACAATACGCTGCAGTAATTGTTTACTTGCTTCGTCGCACCGATTTCCAGCACACAGATATTAAATAAGACCCCTTAGAGGAGAGGAAAACAAATTCTCTCAGAGAATTATGTTCCAGGAGATCCTACAGAGAATATCATAAATTCATCAGATGCATTTTGTAAAAGCAATTAAAAATAATTTAACTTGACACCAATAGCATTAAATGAGATTATGAAAAGCTGGAAAAATGGGCTCACCATTTAATAAGATAATTATATTTGTTACCTATCTTTTTCACCTTTTCTGGCTGAGATTGCAGAATATTCCTCCCACCAGCTGCACCCCATGCATGCTCCCACTTCCACCTTTTTTTAGGGTATAAGGCTCCTGGGGCAAAACCATCGCCCGTCTGCACTGGGGATTTGCTGCCAGCCACGCTGCACTATGCCAAGAGCCATCCTCACCAGCCACCCCAGCTCCCGGGAAGCCTGGCTGGTTGGCATCACGCAATAAATTGTAGATTATATAAATCAAATTGCAGAACAAGACCCGTGGCTCTCACAGCAGCTCCCGTCTCTGGGTTGTGCAGCATCAGCCCAGGCTGGGGAGGGAGCGATGCAG
>NW_010524927.1:1667-13415 GCF_000687285.1 Phaethon lepturus | reverse complement strand
GTTGCCTTTAGTTCCCCTTCAGTGGCTTTACGAACAGAACTTGAGCTTTCCCGGTTTTCTCTAATGGCCACCATTCCTAGATCAGGTCGCGTTATGTACTATATGCCTCTCTGATATCTCAGCCCTATGCACGTCTAGAAAAAGGGTGAATAATGGGGTACGGTGGAGAGCATATGGAGAGGAAACTGGGAGAAGGAATAGGGGAATAGGTCCCTGAAGCAGCAGCGGGCATGCAAACACTGGTCGTCCAAAGACGGTAATGCTCTGGTTAGCTCAAAGTTGTTTCCGTCTTCTAGTCCTGTGTTTCTGGCACTTAGCTTCAGGTTCCTGAAGCCGGTAGTAAATACACAGACAGCAAGCAACCAGAAATTTGTTTTTAATTTAGTCTGGAGAGGTGACAGGTTAGGATTACTTAGTGATGCCTGCAAATATAACTTTCAGGGTTCTTTGCGTAATTTTTATGAGCAAATTATATTCCAATCTGTAAATCCTTTCCTAAAGACCACAAGCCGACAAGTATTTCTTCTATAATGGAACAGTATCCCGAGTTGGACAGTTCTTTAACTTGATCTAGGCACAAGTCAGTGAAGTGGCCACGGTTTTAATCTACTCTTCTGCGAAAGCTCCTCTCCCACACATAGACAAACCCTAGACAAGAGCCCTTACAACTTGTGTTAAAGTAGTCATTCAAGAATTCTGTCACAATGTTGAGGGTGTCCAAAATAAACAGAAACTTTCAGGTTCTTGTCACTCCTTAATTTTAATAGTTGTGTTTGGGAAAACAGCTTTCCCATCCCTACTTTCTTTACTGTTAAATCTGTGATTTGAAACAAATGGGATACATTCTCACGTACATCTCAGTACTGGATTTCTCCTTCCTTTTCTGCTGTACATGCTAGCATGGCAAAGTAAAATGACTAAAACAGCATCCACAGGCTGATACCTTCACTTATTCTTGAAGTAGCAAAACTGGAGCTTGTTTTTCAAATATGTATTGTACACTGATTTAAAGCATCTTTACAAAATGAACGTCCTTCGGTGTGGAGTTATTTTCTCATTCTAGGCAGTAACGGCTGTAAATGCCATTCTACGCAGTTAAATCATCTTTGTTTTGCTTAGCATTAACACCGCAGTTAGCCAGCGATTCCACCGAGACAGCTATTCCTTCCAAGGAATTACAAGGTAATTATCTTGCTTTGAATGCATTGTGTAACGTATCGCAACCAAAAATTCTTAAAGCATCTTTGTTGGGTATTGTCATTATTTTCTTCTAAGAAATTGGTATGAAGAAGGTCTTGAATGCTGGCAGAGATGACAAATTTAACTAATTTACTACCTTTTTGCTTCTATTTTTACATCGCAAGTGCTCAAGTGTTTTCTTTCGGGTTCTTTTTCCTCTTGTAATCAAAGATGGCTGAGCAGTAGATACTAATATATGATTAGGATGAAGCTGGACACACAGAAGTATCTTCAGTCTCTGCATTATTCGTTTCTTCAAAATAATCACTGTGCAGCCCTTGCTCTGACATCTCTTAACAGCTGCACTCAAAATAGATGCTCTTCCCCAATAAAAGAGTCTGTCCAACTCACTAGATGAATGAAATATCTTACTTAAAAAGTAAGGGGTTTTTGTAACTGTGTCTCTGGAAAAAAAGGCAATGTAATTAATGGATTTTTTTTTTTATTAGGCAAATGATGCTACTTAGCAGTAGGCAACTCTCTTGCTGTAGAGCATTCTGACAGTTTGTCTGAATTATTTGTGTGCCTAGACTTCAAGCTCTTTGGGCAGGAACAGTTGTCTCCCAGCATAAGATACATTAAACGTAATAAAAATCCCTAAAAAACCCACTTCTTTTTCTGCAGAAAAAATGCTGAGAAGTCTGAAAGGACTTATCTACCATCCTCTAAAGGTAAGTCCTGTAATAGCATGAGGCTGCTTCCCATATTTCAGCTGTCCTGTGACCTGTAATGACAATTTACAACTGTAAAAACTGAGCTGCTTCTTAATATTTGTCATATAAAAACTTGATGTCTCCTATAAGCTGCTTGTGTATGGGCAAAGGAAAGAGAGACTTCTTATGTGTGTTACTCCTTCTACATTTCTCTCTGTCGGCTGGAGAGAGAGAACATGCAAGCAAGCCTGGATAGTTGGCTTAAATAAGACATTTATTAGAAGACTAAAGCTTAGCGTTCTGAAATGTCCAGAATGCTGGAATTCTACATCTTCAGTGCAAGTGCTTCTCAGAAAAGAGAATCTACTTGCTCTGCACTGCTGGAAAGTACAAAGAAAGAAGCTCTTCATACAGAACAGAACCACTAGCCTTTAACAAAACCTGTGTTGCTGGTGGGAAGATAATTTTGCCAAAGATGGCTCGGTGCTTCAGGTGGGTGTAGTAATATTAGCTCTGCCATAACAACACAGCAGCACTATGTTATCAGTAAAGCTTCCACATATTATAAACAACATAATGAATTAGTGTTGCGTATCTGGAATGACTTCCTAATGGTACAGAATTTCAGTTGTTTTGTTTGTTATTGTCTTTTAAATGCTTTTTCACTAGTACATAGCGATATGCAGCCATTAAAGAGGATGGCTATGTGACTGCTTGTTTCCAGAGACAAGATTCTGGTTGTACAGTATTGTACTTATGATGGCAGCCTTTATGAAATAAACAGTCATTTCTAGTGACTAAGATATGTGGAATCATGTAGGAACAGCTCCACCTTATGGCACATGACTTTGTGATTAATCTCCATGTACCACGTGATAGTTTGCTGCCATTTCAGGGATCTGACTTAGATTACTCTGTCCTTTGGCAGATGGAAACTTACTATAAAATCCACTCTACATTACAAGCATAAACTGTGTTAAAAAATGATGTGAAAATGTGAGAACCTTACATACATGTTTCCTATGCAGAGCTCTGCAGTGAGCCAGAAAGGTATATGTTTCTGGCATTCTGCGTGAAGCCAAGGGGATCAGGGATAAGCCAGTGTCTGCTGTTCAGGAGGAAGAACCAAGTGGCATGTTGCTACTATAAAGTCAGGATATATAATGCATTAGCAGTGGTATTCTAGGTCACTCAAATGTATTATTGTAGCCTGTTAAAAATGCAGATGCACTTGTGCATGAATTTTGTAAATGGAAACACAGGAATTCATAAAATGCAAGTCTGTATCTCTCAAATTCAGGATAACTGTGAGTAGCGTTGTATTCACTGCTCTAGGAGCTTGTCCTGATTTTGTACCACTTCGAAGAGTTAGGAAGGATTTTATGTCTCCAGGTACTTAGAAGCTGCTTCTACAACCCAGTGCAAACTACAGTCTGCAAAGGAAAAGTTCTGCCTCAATGGTGATTTTGAGGAAGATGTACCATGCTAAGGCTCAAAGAAGTGATGTTCTAAACTGGTATTCTTCCAGGAGAAAGATGTAGTAATTTAAAGATGAGATATGTTCTGTTGATGGAAAAATAGAAATTCTATGTACTTGGCTGTAAGAACAGAGGACTGGACTTGAAGACATATCACTCTCACACTTGCATCCTGTCTTACTGTGCTGTCTTCTACTCCCTTCATCGTACTTACTAGGACTCGGCTTTTGTACTGTAGAAAATCCAACTCATGCCACTCTGCTGAGATTGTGCTTTTTAAAAAGTGTATTGCTAATATTGGTTTGACTAAATATCATTCGACAAAAGTCTTGAGCTGAGTCTAGACACACAAAAAACCTGATATGGTCAGAGCAAGAAGTTAATCCTTGCTTCATTTTCATTCACCGTTACACCAGTTAGGGACAAGGATTTGTATGGTATTCCAGAGAAAGGATGTCCACAGAGCAGTGAGCTTGCCTTTTCTTTTATGTGAGCAAAGCTTACAGCCTCAAGACATTCACTTGACGTTTGAGGAGGAGGAGGAAATGTGGGATGTTAAAAGAAAATGAGAGGAACTCTGATTCCAGGCTAGAAATGACCTAGGGCTAACATTTTCTAGGTGAATAGGTGACAATAGTTGCTTGCTCTAGTATTAAATTAGCATCTTAGTGCCTTGCTCTTGGCTGTAAATTAAGTCACTTCTGTGGACTTAAAACTAAACATAGCCAAATAAAACATCCTAATTGATTATTTGGATTTGAGGAGGAAGAGAACATTGTGGGAACTAAAGAAGGTGGATTTAAAATGTGATGACAAAAGTGAATGTTTAGTGATCTTCCATTCATTCCATAGGGATATAGAGTGTGGAGTACAACCTAAAAGAAGAGTGCTGAAATGCTGATTCAGGAGTCCATGGCGTGTTTAACAAGGGATGTGGGGTAATCTGACATTACACTTTCTTCTGATCCCTTGTGGCTTTCAGATGACCCTGAGGAAAAACTCAGATAATGGCAGAATTGCATCATGCCATGGAGAACTGAAACAGCTATTCCTGTCTCTAAACTTTAGTTTATGGCTACTATCATCTATGCAGACAGACAAAACGCAAAACTACTTCCTCTGTTTACAGCGGAGCCTGCAACTGTTCCAGTCAGTAATATGAAGGGTGGCTTTCGGTTTTGCTTGCTTTGGTCACAGCCTCTGTTTGGACTATACACTTTTCTTATTCATTGACAAATGCTCATATTTTTCTTCCAACATAACATAATAAAATGCTTGTCCTTCTACTACTCACTTTCTTGCCTATTTTGGCTAGGCTTTACAGGCATGCTTCAGCAGTCTGGCTATGGAAAAATGAATTAATCAGCTTAGCTGGCTGTTTCAGTTTCTCAGCCACGTCTGCGTTATAATGAGAGTCTATATGCAGGGACACGGTTAGGAAAATCAGTCCAGGGAATGTAATTATAAATATCAAATAGTGGGCAGCACTGCACTAATCCCTCGATAACTGAGGCGATTATGGATTACTAGACAGCTTGAATTTTCAAGGTACTAGCTACTATTCATTAGTGTAGGCAGAAACATTGTGGGAACTTCCCAGCGATAAGACCTTAATGGCTGTACTTGTGTTCTTAAGCAATCTTGAAGGGGATAACTCTTTCAGCTACAGGGCTTGGCTCTCTAGATGACTTAAGGTGGTAGATGACTTAAGTGAATGGAAATGGTTTAGAAGCAGGCATCTAAATGTGAAATGTGGTTCTAAAGAATGTAGTTTTTCATGATGAATTTACAATCTAATGATGAATCATTATTCTAATTGCAGAGAATTCTATGCTGTATTGCATGCTACCTTGATGCGATCATAATTTGCATGCAATGAGTGTACAAGAAAACCTACTACCTGTGATTTTTCACGGTAATCTTTGACTGCTGAGAACTTTGTTGTCTGTTTGCCTTTTTCTTTTCTTAGTTGGACCATGGCTATGCCCTCCATACGGCAGCCAAGGATTGCTTAAGTTCTGTTATCAGCCAGGATGTCCAAACGCTGGCAGAAAGACCAAGAGCGGGTTTCTATACCAGCGAGAACGACCCGGTGAGTTACTGCCACAATTGTTACTGCCAGACAGCAAGTGCCTAAATTCCATCAGTCTCTCTGTGGACGTGATGGAGCCAGGAGTGCTTACTGGGATTGTGTTGGTCTAGTAAACAGAAGGGAAGAGAGTACACAGGCCTAATAATAGGCATCTAGACCATAATCCCAGCCCAAAGGAAAACAGGCCACGGCTGTGCAGTGTACCTGCCTGGGTTTAAACAAGACAGGGATGGTCCTCTGCCTGAAAGCTCCTGGGAACAAGTATTGATTCCTTCTCTACAGTTGCATAGCTGAGATAGACTGTGTATTGTAGAAGCTCAGATGGGGCTTAGTTTGTCATCACACACCGTTGATTTCAACTCCAGGGTTATTCTTCCCTGACATCCCCAAATTGGCTATGAAGGGGGATAAAAAACACACCCCAGATGACCTCAGCACAGCACAGCTCTCCAGCATCATAATTCCAGCCTCACACTCTCCGTCTCAAGCACAAAATGAAGTGGAATAAATGAACGGAATAAGCCTTTGAGGTGCTTTTCTGCTGCCTCTGTAATTTGAGCTTTCAATACTGATTCCTCTGGGGTCTCTATGGAAACAAGCAGCATGCAGACGATCTTACTCACGTGATGCGAGTGTCTCTATAGATTGCACAGAAGCGTCCAGATGGCAAGGGTTGTCCCCACTGTCCTGTGCCTACCATTTACGTTGCCAGGCAACTGGCTTTGGCATTCTGACTTCATGTGCCTGATGTTTGGCGACAACCACCATTGCTTATTAATTTATCAGATCAGCGTTCCTCAGACGTGCTGTATTGCAGATTGCGTATTGCAGCAGAGAGGCTCAGCTGGCTCACTTCATCAGCAAACCCGATAGCTCTGACTGCACCCGTACTTGTGCACCATAAAGTCCCATTAAAAATGGATTAAGATGACCAGATGAAAATTAAATTTTTAATAAGACTTAGCTTTTATATACTTTTCCACTAGCAACGCTCGAAGTGACTAAACATGAGGATAAAGATACTGACCCACTTTAGAGATGTAGGAACTGAAGGGTGAAGGAATTTGCCCAAGGTTAAGCGGCAAGTCGGTGATGAAATTGAGAATGAAAATGGTCTCTGGAGTACTGCTTTTCTGTTTGAGTGCATAGATAACACTGCCATGCAAAAACACAGGTACTGCTAGTGTGTGTCCAACACGTGCAGGAAAGCTCCAGGGAATCCAGCCCAGAGTTTGAAATACAGTTCTGCATGGAAAAAGACTGAAGTCTCTCTTAATAGTTCTCCTCTTTAGTCTATCTCCAAGTAACATCTCCTTACAGCAGAGGAGCTATTGACTAGTCAGGTTTTTTTAAATTTTCTTCCTGTTGCTAAGACCTACTGACCAGTAAACACCAGATGGTAACTCAAGCAGCTTAGAGAGCAGTTTGCTGAAGTTACCAAATGGTTTCTTCATGTAAGTAGTTTGGCAAACCTGTGGGTACCTTGAATCCTGCAGCTGTACCAAGGTAAACCATACAGTCCAGGACACATTGACCTCTCCTCAGTAAGGTATGGAATAAGGGTGTAGTTACCACAGGCTTTTCAGAGCAGGGCAGGCTGAAGGTAAGAGAACAGGCACATTCTCATGAACAGTTCATGCTGGAAGACTGAAAATCTGGTCTGAAGAAAGGCAGGGAGACTAACATGAATCAAGAATCTTGGGGCTAGAGAATTCATGGGTCTGTAATAGGGCTGCAGCAGTTGTATGTGAAGAGTCCATTAAGGAACTGGGAAAAGCAAAATATTCATGGCAAAAGCAGCCAGTAATCAAACCTGTAGGTACAGCTGCTCACACAGTTTCATGATTCTGGTCGAACCATTTGTCAGCCAGACTGCACAAGTGAGCGACCAGGCCCACACCAGTACTGTCTCATCTGTTGTGGACCTCAGTAAATTAAGCCCTGGGTCTACACCAAAGCTAATCAGGAATACAAGGAAAGTCTGAGTCAGCCCCCAAACCTGCTACAGCTGGTGGAAATAATGACTGCTGCTTTTTCCTTCTGAATAGTAAATAAAACTACTTTTCCTGGATAATTATTTTGCAAAATAAAGAAAACAAGGAAGTTGTTATATTCTGGTAGAATCTCAACCAAAGATGCTTCAAAATGGAAGCAAGAGATTGGCATGCACAAGAATATTGAGGAAGATGTTTTGACTTTAATTCCATGGAAAAGTGCAGAAAGTGCAGAGCAGGACATGATATAAGCTTCAAAGCTTGGCACAAAAGTTGCTGAAAGCCACACAGGAAGTACTGCAGGATAGTCTATATACTGTCCTAATTACACCAGACACAAAACCTGGTGACTAGACCAAGAGTAAATAAATAAGTGCTTTGCAAGTATTGCATGGTAGGAAAATATAATAATGAAGGGAAAGAAACAAGGATGTATAATAAGGCATGAAACAGATATTAAATTTTCAGATACCAGTAGCAACCGCTTCTTTGAGTGCATAGTCAGGGATCTTAAAATAGCCACTATAAATAAATGCAGAATGATGCAAGTCCGCTGGAGGAATAATACTGACCACTTATGTCACAACAAGGGGCTTGAAATTAGTGCCCCAGAAAGCAGACTGGAAAACAGAGTTCTTGAGTGACCAGTACTAGTTAAAAAGTCAAATGGCATATTAGGAATTACTGTTGAAAGAAAAAACAAACCAGAAAACATAATTTTGTTGCAGGCTTAAAGAAAGTAAATTTGAATCTATTGGGTAACTCAGAAGGGGATCATAGTACCGTTGAGATACTGTGGTGACCAAAAGTACAAGTGGACTACTGAAGATTAGATAAATTCATGAAGCACAGAGCCACCAGTGCCCACAAAACACAATGGTTCATACACAAGATTAAGGAATACCTTTATTGTTTATTGCCAGGTAGGATGGCCTTTCTTTAGGCTCTTCCTAAGCATCTGCCAGTAGTGTCCTGATACTACAATTCCTACTTTACTTTAATATGCTTGTTCTTCCGACTCACAGTAAGTAGGTACTTTCTTTGAGTGTTCCCTCCCCGTTCCGTTCTCCCAGACCTTCTGTATCCAGAAAAAAGGTATCAGACTTTCCCAAGTGTTACAGTCTGCATTTTACCTTCCCAGGCCAACCACGCAGAACACCATGAGGGTCGCCATTATAGCATCCCACTTGAGGAGGTGAAGGCTGTGTTCCCACACGGACTGCCCTATCGCTTCCAGCAGCAGGTACTTGGTCTTGGCAGATTTGTAAGGAGTGGTGGACTGGTATGTGGGAAGAACCAGATCCATCACGTAACTACGATACTTTCCTGTTGGAGTGAGAGAGAGAGAGTGATGTGCTGCAAGAATGCAATTATTCCAGTCAGCCTAAGCAGAACGGTGGCAGAAGGGTATGAGGATTCCACCTTAGGCAACATTCTACCCAGTATTTTTCATCTCTAACTTCCGAGTACATAATAAATTGCAGAAATATTTTCCATAGTTGTATTTCTGTATGAAACAGGCTGTGTCATGAAATGAGTTTATATCAGCAACAAAAAAATCTTCCTGATTTCTGCTGTGAGACAGATCATGCTGTGACTGGATCAGGCTTCGTAAGCAGCTAATGTAAACTGCCTGCTTGAGTTTAGGAACAGATTTCTTACCTGTGAGTTAGTAATTTTAGGTGATTAACTTCTGATTCATTGACAGGCCAGTCAGCCTCACCTCGATCGCTGATGAACAGCTAATCAGGTGATGAACAGCTAATCCTGGAAACCGTTTCCAGGTACACAAGGACAGGAAAGTCATCAGGGTAGTCAGCATGGATTCACCAAGGGGAAGTCACGCTTGACCGACCTGATAAACTTCTATGACGATACGACTGGCCTGGTAGGCGAGGGGAGAGCCGTGGCCATTCAGACACTGCACAGTACCAGTCACAGACGGAGTCGCGTCAGGAACAGCTGTAGTGTGCCAGCACCCGGCTTCCTGTTCATGTTCTGTTCCTTTTCTCAGATTAAGACCTTCAATGAAGCCTGCCTGATGGTACGAAAACCAGCTCTAGAACTTTTCACTTACCTGAAAAGCTCCAACTTTGCACACCCAGCTGTCAGATATGTGATCTGTATCTTTTTATCACGTACTTGATGGTAGAATGCAAATTAATTGCAAGCAGGTGAGTTTATGCAGATTAGGGTGATGTTTTGATCTTATGCTGACCTCTGTGGTTTAGTTTTCAGGAGGTGGTTCTACCACATGTCTGTTGTCAGCAAAGCTAGTCTGAGAAGTTCATGAACCTCATATACTTTTATTTTAAGCCAGATTTGGTTTATGGCACAGGTACACAAATAGGGCTATCGGCACAAGTTAGGGAAAGGGAATCATCAGCTCTGATACAATGTGGTGGGAGGATACAGAGAGAAGTAACTCTAGGCTAGGCTTGCTGCTGAACAAAAGCATGATGGAATGCCATCCCTGCTTTTACAACCTTTGAACTTCCTTTATGCCTTTTGTGAGAGAATTACAGTCAAGTATAAATTGAATCGGTCTTTTTGGAGACTTTCCTTGACAGTCCATGTTGGAGACGGTGAGAAAGGAACAGGGAAAACCATGACTCTGTGTCACGTGGTTCACTACTGTGCGAGGCAAGGCTGGCTGGTGCTGCACATCCCAGATGGTAAGAACACCGATGCTGTCTGTGTTACTACATCAAATACTTTTGCTGATCCAGAAGATGCTCCTTCAAGTGAAAGGGGCAGGGTAGGCCACAGCAAATTATCTTTGTTTAGGAGAAGGCTTATAAAGAACAACCCCCAATATAAAGTAGAACATAATTAGTTATTTTTCACAGGCTCTCAACATGCTTATAGTCAGTCTTCCCCCCGGCACTGTTAACACCTATGACAGAAGACATACTGTGTGTGGGTCTGTGTGACCTCCTCTGTTCTCAAGGAAGAGTCTTATCAATTAAGGATGGCAGACTTTTCCCAGCATAGCAGAATAAGGTTAAGAGATACAAACACACACCCTACCACACAACTCATACAATTATTTTGATTAAAAAAAAAAAAAAAAAGCAACTGTTTTCTTCTGCTTACAGCTCATCTCTGGGTGAAAAACTGCAGGGAGCTTATGCAGTCTTCCTACAACAAAGAACGGCTTGATCAGCCTTTGCAAGCATCTTTCTGGCTGAAGAACTTCAAAACCTCAAATGAACGCTTCCTAAAAGAGGTTTGTAGAGCCTGTCAAGTTGTTTTGGTTAGTAGCTAAGAACTACCCACAGGATCATCTCTCAGGGACTGCGTGTGCATGTGCTTCCTGTCATTGAGCACCTTGACACAAATGCTAGATTTGCTCATTTTTGAGAAATGCTTAATGTATTAATGCATGCACTCACACTGCATACAAACCCTGCCCTTCACTGGAATTCAATTTCTGTAGAAAAATTACTTTAAGTCCCCCCTGTGGGGATCATTATTTGTGATGAATACTCCCAGATTCTGCACTAGTCTTTAAAACTGGCAAAGAACCAGGAATCTTGCCATCCAGACTTGCCAAGCTGCCTTTGCACTACTTAGTTCCCAGTTTAATCATAGTTCTCTTACTGCAGATAAAAACACACAAAAAATATGTGTGGGGCAAACGAGAAAGCACGGAAGAGGGCAGGCCATTGGGTGAAGTGGTGGAACAGGTAAGGAACAACAAGTGCTTCTGGCTTTGTCTCACCTTTTATTAGAAGATCCCATCACTGTGTACGTAGCACAAATTGCTTCTAAAGATCTTACAAATACCAGTTCTAGGAAATGCAAGGCATTGCCCTATCAACAAGGTGGCTACAAAAAAAAACGTTGTGAAAGATGTGTTGGATCTGTAAAGGAAGCTGTACAGAAAACTTGGGTAGAAGCAAAAATTAGAATTTGAAAGTTCCTACTTCTTTTACGCTCAGTACCTTAGACCAGATTGCTCCTTTGAAAGGAACAAATGGACTGTTGACTGTCGTTTTATCTTCCTTCCGCTTTAGAAAGGGCCCAGAGTTGCCAGCGTTATTTATTAACAAGAAAACCAACCTGAGTTATGTGCCTTTTTCTACTCAAAGGGTTTAGCTCGTGTGAGAAATGCCAGCGACGCCGTAGGGGTTGTGCTGAAAGAGATAAAGCATCAATGTCATCTCGGCTCATTCCGACTTCTTGTGGCAGTGGATGGCGTCAACGCGCTCTGGGGAAGGACTACATTAAAGAAGGAAGACAAAAGCCCGGTAAGAAGTGATCTGCTCTGATGATATTTCTGCATTCCT
>NW_010524927.1:262-1646 GCF_000687285.1 Phaethon lepturus | reverse complement strand
CCTGCTGCAAGGGAGAGTGGTGGGGTGTGTGTGTTTTGACCATTTTTAAGTTCTGTAGTAATCCCGGAAAGACATACGTTTGGCTTTGCTAGTTTGGAGAGACCTGCAAAATTCATACTGTGTTTAGACCGTTTTTACTGAAGAAAGTAAGAAAAAAGTGCATATATGTCTTGTTATAGTAGGTCTGGGCATTTCTCTGTGTAACATTACTTAGGCTGAATGCTACAGTGCTAAGTCAAAGCAAAGAAAAAAAAATGCACCTAAATAATGCAAGTGGTCCTTCCAGTCTAATTTAAAGTAAGGGAGGGGAATTTATGTCTCAGAGGGAAACTGCTGGCAAAAAAAGTGATACAGACAATCTTCATCAGGTTTCTCCTGAGGAACTGACACTTGTGTACAATCTAAGGAAGATGATGATGAATGATTGGGTGAGTTCAGCCTGTACCTTTGGGTGCGTTATTCTCGGCAATTAAAGCTACACGATGATAAGCATAAAGCTACAAATCTAACATCACGCTGTTCGTCAGTGACGGGGTAAGGGTTAGTATCTCAGCAGGGTTTCTGACATCCAAAGAGAATACAAACAGGTCAAACATATATAACAATGCTTTTTCTGGATTACTGTGCCAAACTCCAGTTTATGACTTGTGCTTCCCGAGCTAGAGGCATTTAATAACCCTTAATGACACTTAATGGTTTTTTTGAACTAGCGAGAACTTTCAGTTTCTAAAAAAAGCTGTTAAACTTTTTTCTGTTAGGAGGTCAGCGCCTTCTGCTGCTTTTCCACCATTTTTTCTGGTGCTAATATCTCTAACAGGCAGTCTTCAGATTTGAAAGTATACAGAAAAGTCTTTTTTAAAGCATTTCAGTTGTTTCAACTGAAAGCTGTTTATAGGTAAGAATGACATGTTTAAATGCCGGCACTGGAAACACCATCTATGTATTTCCTGTTCTGCACGTGTGCTTGGAGTAGCCAGGGTTCATGTAGTTAAGAACGTTTTAGTAAGTCCATTATACAGAATTTTGAAATTGAAGTAACTACAAGATCAAGGAAGAAAATTCCACACTTGTTTAGAATCAGTCCGGAACCATTTCACAAATACTACGTTTGCAACTAAAAGGGTTTCTAATCTACCTTTCTTCTAGAACGGGGGTGCTATCGTGACAACCCTCAGCCAGACCGGCTCTCTCTTCAAGCCCAGTTCTGCCTATTTGCCCCAGGAGTTGCTGGGAAAGGTGAGTCCCGGCCTCCTCCCCCCTGCCTCCGCGCGGGGACAAACCCAAACCCTGCTTTGGGACCCGCGTTCAGTTCAGCGCGGCAGACTTTGCTCTGGTCTCTCTTCGTCTCTGTTCTCCTTTGAATTAACCCTGCCCGAGCTCAGGC
>NW_010524927.1:0-231 GCF_000687285.1 Phaethon lepturus | reverse complement strand
CCGCGCCCGAGCGCTGCCCCCCCCCAGCAGCTCCCGCAGTACAGCCCGGGCCGTGCCCGGGCGCTGCCCCCAGCCGCGGGATCTCACCCTCGGCTTCGCTTCCCAGGAGGGGTTCGACGCGCTGGACCCCTTCGTCCCCGTCCCGGTCCCCAACTACAGCCCGCGGGAGTTCGAGAGCTGCTACCGCTACTACCTCGATCGCAAGTGGCTGCAGCACGAGAAAGGTCAGCT
>NW_010524926.1:2545-8545 GCF_000687285.1 Phaethon lepturus | reverse complement strand
GCCCGAGTGTGCGGCGAGGCACCGCGGCAGCTGCAGCCGAGCCACGACTTGCCCGGTCACCTGCGAAGAGACTCACTCCGGGCGTTAGCCGAAGGCGGGTGTCCCCGGGCTCCTAGTGCGGACACCAGCCCAGCCACACCCCACAAACGGAGGATCAAAAATAACCATGGCAACTGAGAAAGCCAAAGAGCAGAATCCACCCTGACACCCTGCCGGGTGCGTGAAGCTGAGAGAATTGAAGCCAATACGGATTTATCGTTCAATACAGCTGTAGTGAGTGTTTGAAAATTGGCAAGAATGACAAAAATCTCCGATTTGCTTTTAGCACTCAAGTTTCGCGTGTCACGAGCAGTTCTGCTAGTAAAGCTCCAGTGCTTCAGTGCACGTGGAAACACAAATACCGCAGAACTGAGAGTAATTTGCTCTGATTTTTTTAATACTTTAATCGCAGAGGAGCGACCACTTTATGTGAAGTTCCCAAGATCTGGATTTAAAGACCATTTGCAGTCCTAATTTTTGACCTCAGTAAAATGACATATGAGATACTGTGAAATAAGCCCTTTACATTCCCAAGGCTCAGCCCTGGCACCTGGCAGTTCCCAGAAGCTCCCCATGGCTTCACTTCCTCCAAACCAGCAGGACCAGAGCAACAAACCTGGCAGTGCTAAATTTTGCAAAAATATAGAATCATGTTTAAAAATGTCTGCACACCAGATTAGTGATTTCATTCCCAGGGCAACTGATAACTTCCCTTTACTCCGCATCTTTTTATACGCCAAAGAAATAGCTTTGGCCTCACTAAGCCCTTTCCCATTTGATCTCTAAAGGGGATATAATTTTTTTCTCCCACTGGCAAAACATTCTTCAGTTTTCTGCAAGGAAAGGTGCAAAGTCAACTTCAAAATGGAGACACTTTGACTCTTACAGAGCAACTGAAAATATTTAACACCACATTGATATAAAAGCATATCAGTGAAGGCTTTAATTGACTTGATGAAATTGATGAAGTACGATTTCAAAAACTAATTATAAGTAAGGGATATTTACTCTCTGGTGTATGGAAAACGTTCTGGGAACCGTTGGAATGAAACACAGCATGAATCTAATAACTAATCTTCACTGTAAGATCAAAAGCCGAGGAGTAAAACTGAAACACGGAAGAAAACTACTGTATGGAAGGTTTTCCCAGAATTTTGAAATCTATATGGATCAACAGCAAACTGCTTTAAAAAGAAAGCCATAGTATTGTTTATCCAACTTATTCTACTCCAAAAGAGGACAAATTGCACCTATGTTAAAGAAATTTTTCACTTAAGGTAGGACAATCGTTGAATCAAAAGGGAACAAGACCACTTCAATATAACTTCGATTTGGAGCAAGCACTCCCCAGAAGAAAAAAAAAAATCTAAAACCATTAATAAAATTGAATCAAACTAAATAAAATTGAAAAGTTTTTGGTTTCAAGATATTTTGCAAATGTTAATTAATTAATGCCCCCAGTGCCCAGCAAACTTCATTATATGCAAACAATAAATGCTAACAAGTATCAGAAGAATGGTCTTTCAGGGGGATGGCCAGGGCTGCCCACGCCGTTGTGTGCAGGACCATCACGCCCACATGATCTTTATCCTTCGATCCCTCTGCTGTGTCCCTGCCAGACTCCTTCTACTTCTCTCACCTCCCTGCAGCTTTGCTTTTATTTTTTTCAAAATAAGTCTATCAAAGTTCAGGGGGAAAAATGGTAGCACGTACAAACTTTAAAATGGGTCTTGTGATTGGGTTAATTTTATAACCATTTAATCATTTCCAAGGAAGCGCTCGGTGGCTCTGGACGGCAGCAGCTCTCCATCCTGTTGCTCAAGAGCCTTGGGAACAACCTCTGCCCCTCCAGACAGATCCTGTCTTCGTTGCACTGAAAGCACCGGGGATTTTCCACACAGGGGGGCCTGCTGAGCTACGGCAGAGGAAGCCAAGCCACGAGGTAGTCTCCCGTGGGCAGGAGAGCTGAAGGGAGCAGGAGGTCTCCTGGAAGGGCAGCATCCCAGGGAAAAGAGGTGCTGGCAGCGAATGTGGGTCAGATAAGGCAAACCAGCTCACCCAGGCGTAGCACCAAGGCACGGTCATGCACGAGCCACCAGTCCCCACTGCCACCCTGAAAGGGGACATCAGGAGCTTCAGCTGGACCTTGTTCCCCACCAGCCCCAGGCTGCTCCTGGGCAGCCCAGTGCCGCCTGCCCAGCATCCATGGCCTCCCCACCAGACAGACCCAGTGCCCGAAGAAGCCCTACCTTGGCCAAGCTTTGATTTTTCCTCCACCTTTGCACGTTACATGGTCATCACAGCCTCATTCCCCAACACGGGCTCTCCCCATTGCCCCTCTGCCCTATGACCACGCAAACGAGTGGCAGACAAGCACCAGAGCCCCTCCAGGACCTCGATCCCAACACCAAGAGACGCTTTTTCTGGAACTGGAGCTCTTCAAGCCCTTTTATCCCACTACCAAAGGAACAACCTATCTGTGACACTCAGAACTACCCAGTACAAAAAAGTACCGGTGGCTTTTAGCATCTCGCTCGCACTGTGCTACTGGCCATCTCGTTCACACTGCAGGCTCTCCGATGGGATGGGTATGTGAATCTGATTTCCACTAACCCAGCTCCTGCAAACATTATGTAATCTGGACATAAACCAAGCCCTATTTACCAACCTTCCTGCCAGCAGAGTTGTTTTGCTCCCACTGGGTATTTGCAGAGTAGCTAGAAAGGGGCCAGTAACACAGGGGCATAAGCTGTAAGAGCTGCAGGGAGGATATTTTGCTCTGGAGTTAGGCTAAAAAAACGTAAAACTTAAACACTTTTATTTAAACTTCTTGAAGTATTTTGTAGTTAGCAGAAAAACAGAATCATTTTCTCTATTTCGCAAACAGGACGGCTGAAGCGCAGAATCGGGCAAATTGACCAAGATCACAGAGGAAACTAATGACAAAAACGAAATAGGCATCGCAGAGAAAATCTTCCCTGGCTCAGCGGTCTGAGGGTCACACCTTCTCTTGGAGGCAGCAATAGATCCCTCAACTTGAAACATGGACTGTGAAGCTAAAACAGCACAGTGTGAAGGTTTGACACCCTGTGTGAGGTTAACAGGGCTCCCCTTTTGAATCTCCATTTCAGCATCAGGGTTTGGTTTTGTTTTAACATAGATCCACCACATTTGCTTAGGAAAAAAAAAAAAATCAGTGATGGTGAACCCACCACAAGTTTAGTAAGCCCCTCCTACAATTAATTAACCTCACTGTTAAAATTATGTTGTGATAATCTGAATCTGCCAGACTTCAATCCTCTGCATCTTCTTATATGCTCCTCCTTTATGCCTTAGCCTGGGCCACCCTTACCCAAACTCTGCTCACGATGGATGCCCATTCAAGGCGATCAAGTTACTCCTTGCCTTTTTATTCTTTAAAACAAATAGGGTAAGCTCCCACAGCCTTTCATCACATGGCCCGTTTTCCAGTCCTTTACTCAGAATTCAGACTTCTCCAATTTGTCAAAGCCGTTTCTGAGCTGTGAAGCCAGACTGGAAGGACGTTCTGGTGAAAGCCACAACCTCAGCAAATAGCCTGGTAGATCCTCACTGCTCTTGCTCAACTTTCACATCTCCATACACACAAATATCACATTAATCCTCTTGGCTATGGGTAGCCAGTCTGGTAGCCACGTTCAGCTAATTACATATTGCCATCTCAAGCCCTCTTTTGGCATCTGCTTCCCAAAAGGGACTCCAGACCAGCCTGACCTGCAGCCAGCAGTCCTGGTGATCTCCATCTACCCTGGGGCATGTAGAAACGCACCCAGTTTATTGGTTCACAAAACTCCTCAGGCAGCTGTTACAAAATTCTTGTATGGAAGTTGCCTAAACCCGTAGATTTAAAGTAGCCAGGGTTGGATGCAAGTATTTTAATATCTCTTTAGTTACTGTCACAATAGAAATATTTCATTATCAGTCAACTTATGATATAGGACTGTACTACAAGCACTTTTCTGAGTACAGAACAAAAATGCTTCATTGAATGTGGCTTCTTCTGCATTGTCCATTTATCAACAGAATACCATGGGCCAGATTCCTTTTGTGCCACACACTCGAAACACCGCTCCTCACCCTCAATACCCTCCCTACCCAGGGATTTCTTCCTCAATTCTTTCACATCCCTTTTCATGTTTTCTACGGTTCTTGGCTCCCAATCTATATTGCCTTTTCCCCCAAGTATTGCTGCGTTCGCTTCCCCTCTGTGCCAGCTTGCTTTCCGCCAGGCTTGCGCTCTCTCCAGCCTGAAGCTCACAGTGCACATGGTAAAATGTAGTCACCCTGCTTCCAGTTACCACCCCTCTTTCCTCACTGAAGTTCTTCCTCTCATCCCTTTTGACTGACCATTGCTCCCAGCTTTGTGAAATTGGCCTTTCTAAATCACCAGGCACGTACACAGCAGAGATGGACTTCGTGCACGAAACGTATCATCAGGCTACAATCACTTATTTCACCTGCCTGGCTGCTCTCCTGACTGCTCTTTGCCTGCCTGTGCTCCTGCTGTGCTCTCCAGCCCAGGATCCAGCTCCCCTCCACCACTCCCAGCCCACCACCCCACTCGCCTGCATTTGCATCACCCCCTTTCCCCACAGTGCCATCATTTGGAGACGGACGATGTTCTTTGCTTTCAAGTGCAAGCAACATCATTTTTCTTCTGGAAGTTCTTAAAGTCTTCCTTGTTCTAATCAGGAGGACTCATTATGTTCAAGTTAATTTAAAATTGCTCTGTGGCCACTGAGGAAGTCAAGTCTGTTTTCTGAAGGCATTGGGCCCTATTTGCCTGCTCAGAGCTCCTTTTAGCAGATTTGGCTGCCTCAGCTGTTACCAAGCCAAGAGGCTGTAGACATTGAGTTCATTAGAAGATGTTGGAACAAGCTCTTTGCACAGCTCATTAAAAGTGCCCCCCATGCCCCTTCCAGCAGAACAGTTCCTCCAGCCCCTCCTGCCCTGCCCGAGCTCTTTGCAATCATTCACAGCCCTCTGAGCAGGGGGTCGCAGGCACTTCCACTCATGGGACAAATATTCAGCCATTTCAGCAGCCGCCAGAGCAGGAGGTGGCACACAGACCCGTGTGTGGAGAAGTGGTTCCCATGAAGCGGCTCCACACAGAGCCTTTCCTTCTGATGGACACAAGTCACTGTTCCAGCCACAGTTTGGGGAGCACACCCTGAGGTCTCAGCAAACCCATCCACAAAGCAGAATCATTTCTCTATTTAAGAGGAAGAAGATTGCAGACAAACCCACTTATACAAGCCTCCCCCTCCATGACGGCAACCTACAAAGGGCATCAAATAAAAACAAGGGCTGTCAATGTGATATCAGCACCAGTGCCAGCCCTGACATTGTCCCTCTGAAGGGACTCACACAGAGATCTGGAGAACAACCACTGCGGGCTGACAGCTGCCAAGAGCTTTAATAGCAGACTGCAGATAGGGATGCTGGAGTTCATCAGCAACAAGCAAGGTCAGACTTGATGGATGATTTTTTCTCAGAGGATTTGGTCTCCAGGGAGATGTCATCTAGGTGCAGGTTTCACTGCAAAACCCATTGCACCCAGACTATGATGTCACTCAGAAGTACATACTAATCCAAGAAGCCACATCCTATTTGTGGTTCTCTGTTAGATCAGCTTTAGCTCATGATTTCTTGGTCTCCAGATCCATCTGAGACTAGTAAGGGCTGAGCCTCACTGCTTCTCATTTCCTACCAGTTTCTGTAACACCCTGTGGGGTAGCACACCAACCATCCCAGCAGGAACATGAGGCTCTCCAGCCCGTCCAACTCTCCCATACTCCAGATGTGAAAGTACTTGGTAGCATCAAGGTTGCTACAATGACTGCACCGCACCCAGGAGCTCCTCCTGCCCCAGCCCACTTTCCATGGGTGCCCTGCCTGGGACAGCTTCCCACCAGCGGCAGC
>NW_010524926.1:0-2514 GCF_000687285.1 Phaethon lepturus | reverse complement strand
TCCTGCTGAGATGGAGCTTGCTGGACACCCGAGGCAGCTCTTGCTACCTGGCTGCCCAGGAGAGCACGAGGCTGAACTCGAGTCCCGCATTAGGATAAACCACCCGATCCGAGCGGTGCAGCTGAGGGCACACATTTTCCATCACGCGCCAGGATAACTTCCCAACTCCACCACCACCAGATCCCCTGCCTGCTGAGCCCTTGCCTGTTCCCCCCCCTTGGTGTTTTTACACCGCGGTTAAAAGCGTAACCTGCTCCCATCCTCTCCTGCAGCCCCCTGCGGCTCGGGCTGCGGAGGGCAGTTCGAGCAAGCTCCAGACGTCAGAACTTAATCCCCTGTTGATGCAACAGCAAGTGTTCTTTCTTGCTGAACAAGCGAGAGACAATTTCGTGTTGAAACTGTAGATGAATCGCTGACCCCTGAACATGAACAGATACGATTTTCTATGGTAGCTCACAGCTACAGGTTCACTCCTGTGCCAGACGTGGGGGGAACCTGGCGAAGCTGCAGTCAGGCTTGCTTGAAGTGTTGCGCTGGTTAACAGCCGCACGAGCATCCGAGTTTTGACAGCGACCAGTGCAGGTACTGGCCAGTCTCACTGCCACCAACGGTTAATGCACTTGGCACCCATGGAAAACGAAGAACAGATCGCTAAGGTGAGCGGGCAGACCAGTCAGCTCTGCCAGGGCCCCTCCTTCCCTGCCCACAGCTGCCCTGCTGCTCCTTCACCCTCTCAGCTGCAAACACTTCTATTTTGCCATCACCAGTTTTTCCTTTAATAAAAGAGCATTGGTCAGACTGGACAGTGCACGAGGTCCTCCGTGGGCTGCACCCAGGAACAGGCTACCAGCATGCTGCAAGAGTGGAGCGAGTGCGAACAGCACCATTACACCACCAGAGGCTTTTTTCTTCTGTACAAGTAAAGAAATCCCTTTTCTGAACACCCAAATCTTTACACAGCCTGTGTAACAGCACACACTTCCACCAGCACACAGAGCATCTGGATGGATGGCTTCCCCGCAGCACAGTGCCAGGTCCATCTGTGATTTATTCTCACAATTAACCACTGCACGGTTCAGGCACACGCTTGTGGTGAGAGTACGGTGTCTCCTCGCCCTCTAACCGTATCTCATGATTTTACAAGTGCCAAAGTCAAACAAGATACTATTAAATAATTGAAGTCACTGGTTCAGCTACCGTAAATGAATGTACAAATATCATATATATATCAATTTGCAAAGGAATTAAGCACCTGTTATGCAATGTGCTTTCTGCTCTTTGAGGCAAACATTTAGTATATTCCTATTAATAACTCACCCACTAATGCAAAATAGAAAAACAGGAGATTAAATCCAAAGAATTTTCTCTTTTAACACATTGTGTCATTAAATAAAGCAATGGCCATTTTTTTTTTTTTTGGAGATTTATTTTGCTATCTTGAACATAAAGGTTTCACCTGACAAGCATTATACAGGCAGAATTAAATGCCACCTTCATGTCCTTACAACATCGGAATCATTCTGTAATCACTAAGTACTGAACATCACTTATTTTCTGACGTAAACAAAGTCATTCTCAAATGGATCTGAGTCAGAAAGTAAGAGTGAAATCCTGCCCATACTGAAGTCAACAGCACAAAATTTCCCAGTGACTTCACTGCCCCGTGGACTTCCACCCAGGGCTCAGCGGCTCCTGCTGCACAAGAGCTGCGTACATGGGACAGCTGCAAAAATCCTCCAGTCTCCAAAGTTTTGCCACAGATTGCTTAACGTGCAGCCTAACACATGTGCCAAAGCCCAAACCTTACCAGGAGACCAGTTTATTCCACATCTACAGGACGCCACAAAAATCTCACCCACAAAGCCTTTTCAGCTTCAGCACCAAAGGTCCCCCCGAGAATCGCCCGCAGCGGAGCAGGTGGCACTTGCGGCTCCCCTGCATTTCCCAGCCCTGCACCACGAACCCCGCTGCACGGCCACTTCCAGCTCCGCAGCATCCCTCTCTCCCTGCCCACACTGCTGCCCAGGGCGATTCCCATGGCACAGGGGATGGGACAGCAACGCCAGGCAGCCTCTGAGCCCCGGGCACTTGCCTTCCACCCCAGCTCTACAAACACTTTGCTGGGTGATGCTGGCTGTGGACCTGCTTTGCCTCAGTCTCCCCAGCTCTCCTTTGAGAGCTACTGATAAAAACTGCAATAAGCAGCAAGAAGCACTAGGCAGTGCCACTTAGGTTGAGCTGACTCTAACCACAGGTCCCTTACACTTCCCCATGTCTATATAAGCAACATAAACACAGCTCACGCTACCTATTCCTTCTTGCCCCGAAGAAGTTAAGATAAGCCCAGGATGCGCCCTCCCTTCGCACTCTAAGGCGGCTGCAGAAGGGTGAGGAGCTGTGGCAGGCAGCAGGCTTCGGCGGTCCCCTCCCTCCGTGGGGCAAGCCTGGCAGGTAGCAAGGTGCCCCCAGCGAGGGCCAAGTACTTCCGGGGCTGAGGAGCAAGGTGGGACTGAG
>NW_010524925.1:392-1357 GCF_000687285.1 Phaethon lepturus | reverse complement strand
AAAAAGAAAAAAATTAAAATTAAAATTAAAATTAAAAAACACCCAAACTTAATTTCTGAAGGGCTTTTGGCGGTTTTCTGTGTCTTTCTCTGAAGCACCTGGCACTGGCAAAGGGGGATCAGACTGAACCAGCTCCTATCTGCTAAATCCTTTTTGCATATTCAGTTTTCAAATGTCGAATATAGCTACCAAAAAACCAAACCAAACCAAACCAAAACAATTTTCAATCGGTCTAGAAAAACAAATGCAACCTCCAGCATGTTTGAACTGTGATAAAACAGTAACTAAGTTCATAATGTAAATAATTAAAACGAGCAATGCTAGTGGGATGGGATTTGGGGAAGGTTTGAGGGGGGTGGCCAGGCCGGACCCCCTCAGAGCCATCCCCCAGGCATTGCAATTGGGAATAAAAATACTTTAATCCTTAACGGGGCAGTCGCTGCAGCGGGAAACCTTAAATCCCGGCTCCGCCGTTCCCAGCCCGGGGCCGGGTCGCTCCTCGTGAGCGAAGGGACAAAGCGAAAGGAAATTCGGGGTCCCCTCCCTCGCCCCCAAACCCTTTTTTCTGCGGTGACCCCCGGAGCAGCTGCCGAGGTGCGGAGAGATGCGCACGGAGCAGCGGCCCGGGACGCGCCCCAGCCCGGCAAGGGGAGAGCTTTGGCAGGGGTGCTTTTTTGGGGGAGATCCCCCTCCCTCCCCAGACACCCCTCCGGTTCCCCGGGACAGGATCCGGCCCTGCAGCCCCCTGCTTTCACACAGCAAACCAAATTTGCTACTCGGGCAAATTTGACCTGCTTCTTGGCCCAGATACGTTTCAAACATTTACTATGTTCAATTTTTTTTTTTTTTAAGGTATTTGTAAAAGAAGGGGCGCAGGGGCTCCGCGGTCCCTAGAGCATCCCTCCCCCGACCGTAAATTTATCCGGTTTCTCCCCAGAAAAGAGGGGCGAGGCGGGGGGGGGGGG
>NW_010524925.1:0-353 GCF_000687285.1 Phaethon lepturus | reverse complement strand
CTTTCCTCCGCCCCAGCCCGGCTCCTTCAGGTCCCCTTCCCCATGGGGGGGCGTCCCATAGCGTCCGGGACAACAGGTAATCCCCTTTTGGGAGGGAGCAGGAACCCTCTTTGGGGTGGGGAGACACTCTCCCGTCCCCCAATAGCTTGGGGTATGCGCGCAGCGTAACTGCGCAGGCTGCGGTTCTCCTCTCCTTGCAGCCAGCTAAAGGCTGTTCTCTTAATGAATTACTAATGAGTTAAAATTGGACAGCCGGCTTAATTAAAGCGTAGAGGCAATGTGTTTACCACATTGTAATTGAACTCATTAGGGCTCCGGCTTTGTGTTTTTAAGCAGCCGCCTTGTTCCTCCAC
>NW_010524924.1:16357-24394 GCF_000687285.1 Phaethon lepturus | reverse complement strand
GCGAAGGCGCGAGGGCTCTACTCACAGCCCTAATCTGCCCCTTTGAGGTGTGGGTGAGATTTACGCTATTCTCCAGAGAAGCAGGCAGCAAGCGTTGCTTTGATGCCGCGGTGTTTCTGCTTGAGCAAAATGCACGAGTGAATTGGCTTTGATATGGTGGCACAGTTGCCCGAGGGCATGGGGGAAGAGCCCGGTACTGCTCTGGCGCGGTCACCATGTCAAAACGCCGCTTCCTCGGAGGGGCGAGTTAATGGTGACGCGAATCTCATAGCCCTGCAACGGCTGAGAGGAGGCAAGAAGCTGAGCCTTGACGTAATGATGCTGACGGGAGGCTGCAAGAGTAACGTCACTGTCCCCGGGAGGGGGCCAGCCACCTCAGAAAGAATGAGCTAGGAGCCTGGACCTGACACAATGCCAGGACCCTTCCGATGAGTGAGTAACAGACCTGGCGTAGTTACAAGCTCAGGACTAGCTGTTCCCATCGTGTATAAGCTTGATCTCCTTCCCTTCTTTCTTTCCTCTTTGCGGTGTTTCAACTAAGTCCTAAATATGGGGATAATGTTCCCTTCAGTGGTAAGTGCTTGGTATTGGTTTTGGAGGAAAAGACGTAAGAACACTTCCCTGCGTGGAAGGAGTGACAGCCATGCTTCGTTTTGAAGGTTATTCACTTTCTGGACCCCCTTTTCCCAAGCACTGTTAGAAAAGGCCGTTTTGCAAGAGCCGCTGCAAGGGAAAGTGGAACTGAGCAACAGCTGAGGGTTGCAAAGAAGGCAAGCGATAAACCAGAGCAGAATTAAGCAGACCAAGGAAATCCCCGCTGTGGGGACTCTGGGGCACTGGGGACGCAGCCCCGAGGAGAGCTGGGCTGGAGCAGGCTGCTGGAAGGGGAGGATGGAGGTGCAAGCAGAGAGCCTCGTGCTGCGGACAGAGGAGCACCAGGAAGGGTGTAGGTTATGACCGAGGTGCGATGTCAGGGCTCTGCACACACCTGGATCCCTCCCCAGGATAGAGCAAGGAGGTGTTGAGATGCACTGGTGTGGGGAGGAGATTGAACGGTCCCTCACTTTCAGATAACAGAATAAATTCCCTTTCTCTCCATCTTGGCCTTTGTGAGAATAAAGGACTGGCTGACCCATCCCCGACTGCTGCCACCCTTCCCCGTATCCCTCCTTCCTTCAGAATCAGCCCTGGCACGGAGCACACACGCTCTGCCATTCAGCAGACAGCCTGTCCTTTGGCTTGGGACTATTCAGGTGGGAAAATAGCCTTTCAGGGCTTTGTGATTTGTTTTACCCTTTCCTTTGTTGGGTCCTTTTACAGGAACCCAAAAGTAGCTGTTGAGAAAAGACAGCAGAGACTGTGTGGACCTTGGGTAACTTTTTGAAGACCGTGAGACCTGCCAAACAGCCCTAGAGAAAGGATCTTACTGTGTTGATTTGTTTTCTTTGGTTTATGGGGAGAAAAAATATTTCACACATAATTAGAGCAGCCACAGAGAGATTGTATTAAAGGCGCTTTACTGGAAATTTCAAGGGACAGAACAAGGGAAACCTGTGTTAACACCAGCAACCAGGAGAAGGACCTTGCCTGCAAAATGGTAGGGAAGGACAATGTGGAGTGTTCAAGCTGCAAGAAAGAAACTGTTCAGGAGGGCAGCATGTGCATCAGGGTCTGGGATTAAACTAATCTACTGCGGGCCCTGATGCTCCCTGCTTGCCTCCCCCAGACCCTGCCAGTGCTGCAGGCTGCCAACCTGGGTGGTCAGCTGTGGAGCGCAGGGGTAAGACACCACTCCTACGAGGGAGGAGAGCAAGGACCAAGACCCCAACTTATTCCTTGGTATCAAGAACTTTGGTGTGTCCTTCAGCTAAATCCATCCAATTTCTGCCAGTGAGTAAAAGGTCTTCTGTCCTGAAGGCCTCTCCAACATACTCTTGCCTGCTTCTTCCATCTAGTGATCCCACTCCACAGACAGCAGCAGTTCTTTTAATGCAAAAACTCCCAGGACAGATTCAAGTTGCTCAGCCATGTCCATGCTCTAGTGACAAGCCCACCTTTAGACCTCTTTCTCTCTGGGTATTTCCATGAAACCCATCACTGTGGGCTCTGCATCCCCTAGAGTTCTGAGTTCCCTGGTGGACCTTGCTGTATGTGTGTGTGTTTCCTTCCAAAAAGAGAGTTGTGTGAGTGAGGCATGGCCTTATTTAGGTGGGTTTTTTTGCTGTTGTGGGGATTTTTGGATCCCTTGGGCTCAATGAGATCCATGAAAATGAAGATCTTGAGTTTCTGTTTTACTCTAGTTTCAGGGAAACTGATACAGGGAGTAGAGGACTGACGTGTCCATCTTGCTGCCTTATTGCATGGCACCTATGGTTGATATGTCTGAGCTCTGCATCCACGCTGAGGTGTCACTTTAACTTGTGACACACAGAAGTACCATTATTCCTACTTTAAAAGTAGAGAAGTGAAGTGCACAGCCTTGCCCAGGGACATGTTAAAAATCTCTGCTTTACACATATTTAGCTGCCTGCAACTAACCCTACAGTGGCCCTGTGTGCTTGTTCCCAGGCAGGCGAAGCAGCATTTAGACTCTCCTGCTTGCAAATCCTGCTCTTCCCTATGAAAACAAAGCACTTGCTGCCGGCTGGTTTGTCTTCCTTATTGTTGCTGCTCCCTTCATTTTTAAAGCTTACATCATTCTGTGGCCAGCGATGTCTTGGGTGTCTTACAAGAGCCACTCTTTTTTTTTACCTGAGGGCAACGCCAGAACTGAACAGCAGCTCTACAGAAGGCACGAATATACTGCGGCCATTTATTTCCTACTGTGCGTAGGAGATGAGTGAAGCATATTTGTGGTGGTTGCTATTAGACATCAGGGAGGAGCGTTGCCTGGTGGTTAGCGTGGGGACCGGCAGTCAGGACTCCTGGGTTATATTCACAGCAATGCCACTGATTTTGAAGGCAAAGTGACATGACCTGGGCTCCTCATCCTCGACAGGGGCATCAGTATATTTAACTACTCCACAAATGGGCTGGCAGCACCCGGATAATTCAGTAATTCAACAGCTGCTCAATGCTTTATGTGTCGCCTCAGCTGCCGTGCCGTGCTGCTCTGGCTATACGGTGCGCTTGGCTAGAGGACACAAAGTTAGGGGTGTGGAGCACGGAGGACTATGGAGGTGCAGCAAAGCACACAAGTCACTCAGCACGGCATTCAAGTTGTCCCCATCGCTTTTTCTTGGGAGCTCATCTCCTTTCTTCTTCTCCTCTTGGACTTTGTACCTTTCCCTGCTGGAATATCCCTCCAGCTCTCCCGAAGCTTCTGTCCTGCCTCCAATCCAGAAGGCCGTTCCTCTGTGCGCATCCCTAACTCCCAGCCCGTGTCCCCTCTGTCTTTGCATGTGCCAGCTCTACAAGAGCAGCTCCGCAGAAGGCACGAATGTACTGTGGCCGCTTATTTCCTACTGTGCTTAGGAGATGAGAGGAGCGTACCTGTGGTGGTTGCTACTAGACATCGGGGAGGAGCGTTGCCTGCTGCTCAGCGTGGGGACTGGAAAGACGCTCGGGCTTAGGCAGGATCTGCCTGATGAACCCTGCGGGTCGCGGGTGGAAGTGATGTGCTAGTGCTGCCGGGCACGCAGCTAGCCTCTGCTGGCCACGGAACGCCTGGGCATGGGGAATTAGCCTAAGTAGGTGAGTATTTCTGCCCATTACTAAGCTGTTACCTGAAACTCAGGATACGGATTAATTGGGAAGCAGTACCAGGAGGCAGGGAAGGCTCTGGGACAGCGTTTACAGCACTCCTCCTTGGTACAGGGGGAGGGTGGCCAAGAATAACCCTCCGTTAGCCATTAGCAAGGTGAGCTGGTTGGATTTTTCCATTTGCCCTGTGTGTGGCTCTCATCTTTGTCCCCTGACGCATGCCAGCACTGGAAAAGCCACTGCCCTGGTCGTCCCCAAACAGGCTTCTCTATTCAAGACTACTCAGCTTGCGGGGAGGAGGCTGGGGTGTGAGGAAGGACAGCACGCATCCCCGGCACCCCGTGAGACACTTAGGCGGCGGCGGTCTCTTCGTTACCGCTCTGCCCTCATTTAAAGCCACACTGTTTACCTTCCAGTCTGGATGCAGAGGTGGAGGGCTGGCAGGCTCGCCCTGCCTCGTGGTACCCTCGGGGTAGGAGACAAAAGATGGAGGAGGGAAGCAGGGCTGGTGGCAGAGCCAGCCAGGTTGGCAGGGATTTTCCTTTGATGTGTGTCTCTGGGCAGCGCTTTTCTGTGCTCCCTCGGCTGCTGCAATTATGCCACTCTCTTCCCTGCCAATTTTCCATGTCTGTTAGTGCCGAGGTTGGTTTGTGACATTAATTCTTTCTTTGCTGAGGTGGGTGAATAAGCTACTGGCATGTCTCTGGTTTGAGAAAGCCAGCGGTCCGGCACCTTTGTCACAGCCATGCAGCGTGTGGCAAACCACAAGCAGAAGAGAGCGCACACCAGAGCAAAGCAGGGAAGTGCAAGTGGTGGGAAAGGGAGGTCTAGAAACAAGGTGGCCCAAAGCATGGTCCCTTCCCACCGCCTGTGCTCTGTGTTGCTCCACACCCTGGGGGGTCCTCCCCATAGACCCCACAAACCACAGCGCTTCTCTCAGGGGGCTTCCCTGCCTCCACAAATACCTGGGCCAGGTACGTGATCACTGCACCGGCAAAAGACTGGTAGTCCCTAACCACAAGCGCACGTAGAGTAAGAGTCCATCACGCTCCCCACCATTTATTCAAGTGGATGCTGAGAGCATCGCCTCTCCGCTGCTGGCCCTGCCAAGCTCTCTCACTCTTGTCCTCTCCAACAGTCTCAAAAGGCATCTGAATTTTATCTTGCCTGCATAACTGGAACCAGAAAGGCAGCTTGATCGCAGGAGGAAAACTAACCTCTTGCTACGTGACACGGAGTTACTTAAGAACCCCTGTGGAAACCCAGCTTTGAGCAGGATGCTCATTTGAAAAACACTTACTTAGCAAGCAAACATAAGCGCACAATGTGAAATAACAAATCAATTATCAATTATCCCTCAAAGCAGAAAACTTGGAGAGAGCTGATGGGAAACTTCTGCCCCAAGATCAACGTCAGAGAGCCAGGATTAAAAATCAGCTGAGAGAGATCAGGTGGATTGAGAATAAATGGTCACTTTTCAATATGGCAAAAGAGAGATGACATGAGACATTTATGAAGCTGGATGAAGAAGGGACTGGTCTGGTATGACAGCTTCTGGCTCTCTGGGCAGCAATACAGCTACGTCCCCCACCCGGATCCAACCTCGGTCTGTACTGCAGCGAGTGCTTGCTGAGGGATCTTGGGATGTAAGGATGGAGAAAGAGGTTCTTTTCTAGGTGTGACCGTGAGCTGCAGGGGAACGAAGGAACTGGTTAATAAGAGCTGAGACCTCAATGGGATGCTCAAGACACAGCTCAGAGCAGACTGACCTCAAACACACGCAGGCATAATTTTCTGTGCCGGGGTGAGTCCTAACGCTGCCTTCTGAGAAGCTGCCAACCCGCTACCGTTGGAGACTCACAGGTCCTAACTGCAGGGCCTGCGGCCACCTCTGCATTTCATTTCACACGTTGGAGAACTCTGCATAAGCAACAGCACCCAGTGGGACCAAAAAACACCGGCAGAGAGGGAGCAGGAGTGAGAAAAAAAGAGATTTTAAGATTCAGAGACGCGTTTCCCCTCTCTGGTTTGGCCGGAGAAGCACCTGCCTGGCCAGGCGTATGCATGGGATAAGGGCTGGAGGTGCAGTAGGCAGCAGAGCTCGGGCACGCCGGTATTACTGCACTCACACATTAAGTTAAGGTGGCCCTTACCCGAGCGGAGAGCACAGAGCAGTGTTGCGAACCCGTGGGCTGAGTGGTGCGGTGGGACGTCTCTCCCGGTGACACCCCGCAGCACCTGGGAGCCTCCCGCTCCCCCTGCCCCAGCTCATGGGGGGACCCCGGCGCCCGGCTCGCTGCTGCGGAGGAGCGGGCTGAATCCCACAGCACAGAAAACCAGGCATCCAGGGCCAGCTCCTGCCAGCCTTTGCGCTAACTCGTTTAAAGCTACCTGGGAGAACTGCGCTCTGCTGTGCTGCTGGCAGCGCAGACGAGCCCGAGAGCAGCCCCTTTACAGAAACCCATGAAAAACTGACTCAATGGCTTTGAAGGACGGGACCAAAGCCGCACACGGCCTCCGGGCTGAAAAGCGGGAATCTTGTTCCCAGTCCAGTGCTTAATCCACTAACCAAGCCACTTCAGGTTATTGAAGTGCTCCTCTCTGAGGGCAAGGATCACATTAGTGTCTCAGTAGAAAAGCCTGCTGAGCTCTAATCCGGTGTAGAGAAGGATTTTATGGAGGGTATTTTTCCTCTGGGCCCTAGGTGTTGTTCCAGCAACTGGTGGTGAATCTTCCCAAAATCATCGTTGAGCCTGATACAATAGGTATCTTGAGCTGTTCTGGCTGGAGAGAAGGTAAATGCCTTGCCTTCAGAAAAGTCAGGAGCAGAAATTAAAGCAACAGGGTACGCTTCAAGGTTCTTGCATGAAAATGGCCAAAGCTTCTGGTGTTTTTAATCAGAACTCTACTGGGGTCTTGGGGCAGTTTCCTTAAACAGTGCCTGTGTGGGCAAGGCAGCGGAGACTGCACGGGGGTGCAAGACGTGGTCCTAACGCAGCAGTCATGCTTAGCTCTTGAAGGTACCAAAGAGGACGTAAACCCGGGGTGCCTGCCAATGACAACAGGAGGAAGTCCTTTGGGAGAAGGCTAAGATTCATCAGCCAAATGGCATGGGGGTGCATGGAGATGGGTGTCTGGGTGCTAAACATAAACACTGGGGACTGTGTGGGCCTGGGGTACAAGCTGGGTTAGCGAGGATGTCCTGCCTGTTGGCCGTAGTTTTCTTTCAGGCCATGGATAAAGAGGGCAGGAATCTAACATACACTCTTGATCTTGGTGGTAGCCTGGATGGCATTGCAACCTTCAGGTAGAAAAAGAGACCTGTGTTTAATTTAAAGCAGTTTTTAAAGCCAATTTGCATAACTCTGTGATTTGAGGAGAGCAAAGGCAGCTCTGGTCATCTTGTCCTGGCTGCCAGTGCCCTGGAGCCGATGACCACAGGCATCTGGCAGGGAGCAGCGACTCAGGACCTGGACTTCTAGAAGAACTGGAAGTCCTGCAGCTCTCTGCATACAGAGTGCCCTTGTTAGCAAGGCTCAGAGAGGGCCCTGCACTTTGCTGCACGCTCCCCAGCTTGGTTGGACAACTGTTTTCTCCCTGTCACCTTCTCTAAATCAACAAGCTCCTGTGCCTACTGCTTTTGTATTTTTCCCAGCAGAACTCAACAGATATCTGTTGTTAAATCCTTTAACTGAATTAAGCAGGAGTTAAACTGTTATCTGGAGTTAAACTGTTATCTGTGTGGTCTGAGCGCAGCCTTGCACTTGGCCAGTGAAGAGAATTGGGCCACAACCACCCACCACATCTCACAAAGACACCATCTGGTCCTCCTAAGTTAGGAAAGCCGAAAGCCTTGGGAGGTCCCATATTACCAAGTCATGGTGCACATGTCGGGATCTTCCGAGACAAGGGCAGGCTCACCGATGGGATCGGGAGATGCTGCAACTCCTGACCGTTCTCAGTACCCTCCCCAGCTTGGCCCTGAATGACTGCACTCCTCTAACCATGAGTTTCTGTGCTGATAAAGCTACCACCAGGAACATCAGGAACTTGACTGCCACCAAATGGCAAATCATCCATAAATGATGCTAAGGATTGGTATGAGTCAGATTGCAAGTTGAGTGGAGTGCATAGCACTTGGTGGGAGATGTAAGTTGTAGCGGTGTCCCTCCATGCGTTACCTACACCCTGGTAGGAGGAAGGATGCTCTGTGTAATACGGTGTTGACCTGTAACAGTCTCCTTCAGTTCCTTGCGTTGCTTCTGAGGCTATGTTATGACCTCTGGTGAGGCTTGTCCTCTCAGTAAGTTGATTTCCTATTAGACAGGAGAAGTG
>NW_010524924.1:7252-16326 GCF_000687285.1 Phaethon lepturus | reverse complement strand
GAATGCCCTAGCACAGCCTCGGGATGGCAAGGGGGGGGGTAGCCACAGGAGTAATGAAAATCGAGGAATGAATGAAGTGCTGACTACCTACTCCCTAGTAAGGCCGAAAGGGGAACCAGAACAGTAAGTTACCACTTGTGCAGCAGTGCAACACGTTACCCCCCCAGCACACACTTCCCGGACAGAGGGGACACGTGTTGCACAGTGTCTTCCTGCGTCAGAGTGGGGTGACTTGCACAGGCCCCAGGACTCCCTGGTAGCTGCGGAGGCAAGGAAGGATGGTTGGTTATGTCATTAACTCACAGGAAAATCACTAAGATAAGTGTTCTGGATGATGCTGCTTTGAGCAGAGGACAGTGGCACTTCCAGAAACTCCTTTAGAATTAGACGATCTCTCAACCCACTTACCAGAGAGCTTGTGGGACCTGTTTCAGGTTGGGAAAAATGGCCATAAATAATGAGCCAAGAGAGCTGATCCGGTTCCAGAGCATTAAAACTCCAAAGACCCCCTCTAAGGATGCTAAAAGGCAAGGAACTAGTGTGGCTGCATTCACTGCTGTGATTACCCGCAAATGAAGGCAGCAGCTCTGACTCATGTGCTTATGGAGGAGAATTATAAAGAGATCTGTATTCGCAATTACTGCCCGGGCTGGAGGGCAGGAGCTGGGAGATAATGGGCAAATCAGATTCAGAGGCGGAGGAAAGCTGTCCCTGCCTGAAGCCCGCAAACACAGGATCTGAATTTTCTTATGTCTTATACAGCATCAGCTTAAGAAAATATGGGCGTGCCTCCACTGGCAATATTCATACCCATGTGCTGTCTTGGCGTGCTTTTTGACACCGGGATGAGTCTTAACTTGGGTGTTGATCCGTGCCACGCTGCAAACAGGGCTTAAGGTACTGGCTGCTGCTGGCTCAGGGGACGCGCTCTGAGCCCTGATCCTGAGAACCGTCCTGAAGCTGCTCAGCTGCTGAGCTGGGGAAACGTTTTATGAATCAAGACAAATGAAATTTGGTTTCACATAATTTCCTCCAGTTTCTCTCCTGCTCGTTGACAGAGAGGAAATGCTTTTCACATGCCAGCTGGTGACACTGCTTCATTATAAATTGCTCACCTCCCGTTTTTAAGTCATGACTGCAAAAAAAATATACAGGCAGCTCTCAGATCAGCCAGTCTGTCATCTCTGGGGCATCTGTTAGTGCCTGGGCTTGGAGTTTGGTACAAGTTGCCTATAGATTTAACTCCTTTACCTGGAGACAGGCTTGGAAATCTTGGCACTGTCCAAGTAACCCCCCCATCGTCCCCCTTGGGTACCAGATCAGCTTTGGGAACAGGGTCAGATGGACACCCACTTCTAACGTCACCTTTGAAAAGACCATGTCACTCGGTCTTGTCTCCCCTGCGCTCTCCCCGCTCCCACTGCAGTGCCCGTGACCCTCCGAGGCCCGTGCTCTCCGAAAGCATCACGCTCCCCGCAGCCCCGTGTTAAATACCGCAGCACGGGAGAGTGCGCGGGGTGTCTGCAAAGCTCCCCCCGGGCGGAGGGCTGGGAGCGAGCACTCACTGGTACTTTTCCATCCTCCTCCTCGCAGGCTGCTGGCTGCCTCCGCGGGAGCTGTTTGTGGGGCTGAAGCCAAGAATTGTCCCGTGACGTGGCAAACCCTTCTTTGCCAGGAACCACCTTTGCAGCAGCAGCAGAGTTTTCTCCAGCCTCAGAGTCATCTTTATTTTAATTTCCCTCTCCCAGCTAGGCAGGGGAGGGAAGGCAGCCAGCAAGCTGATGGGGATGGAGATGTCAACTGCATGGGGAGAGGCAGGAATTTAGCAGCCCCTGGGCAAACCCAGCACTTCTGAGGGGCTGGCTGCCGTTTGCACACCTTTGTGGATTCCAGCCCCTCCACTGGAATTTAACTCCTCCAGTGCCAGGCTACCACAGCCACAGGTAATTGTGGTATTCTCCCTCTCAAAACACATCTGCTTTCTTGATGCTCATTGTGCAAGATTTTGCTTGTGACACAAGATTTAGAAAGACGGTGAGCAAAAGAGAAGGTTAGGAAGTTCCCCAAGAGCAGGGTAAGCTAATTTCTGAGCTTTTCCCGAGTGACCTAGATGGTTTTGGGTCTGTATTTGGGCAGTATCCACAAGCAATGTGTGTCTTTGGTTGGTGGTGTTTTATTTCATAGTGGCACTCTTCAGTGCTGTAAAAATAATAGAGGTAAATTATAAATTACGTGTCAAAACAGAACTGAAGAGAGATCCTGAGAAACCACTTTAACCATGAGACCGGAAGATTTTTAGCCAAGCCCTAAGGCCATTGGTGATGTTATAGGTGGGTGTACCACTGTTTATGAAGATCAGTATAAAATCCTGCACGACAAAGTTGGCAGCATCAGGTAGTAGTCATTTCACAAGGCAATAAGCACTTCACGGAGGAAAGAGGGAAGGTGTTATCTAGCTCTTTAGCTAACTTCATTGCACCTGTTAATTGCCCTTGAGCTATGTACAGCGTGTGGTGCAAAGCACGGTGTACGGACCACTTCAAGGCTTTACCCCTTCACGGTTCCCTTGTTGCCTCGCATGGCAATGAGATAGTTTCTTGTCCTTGTGTGAGGACAGAGGCTGTGCCTGAGACAGAGAGCTGGACCCTGCGCCCAGCTTCAGCCTGATCCTCCGTATTGTCTCGGGCATACGCCCTATGCCCACTTTTGTAATGGCTTTTAGCACAGACACCATCACAACCTCTGCCTTTACATGACGAGGCAGGAGAGAGAGCCAGGACCAGGCTGCCACAAGTGAGCCACATTTCCTGGAGAAGAGCAAACAAAGCAAACCACCAATGTCTCATTTTGCCAGGGCATGCCAACACCAGCTTACACACACACCGCAAAAGGCAATAAACAACAGGAAAAAAACAGTCAAAACCAGTCCCAGATGAAAAACCGCACCATGAACAACACGGCATTTTGTATTCTGGCTGGCAGTTGTGATTTGCTGGGTTTTTAAAAAACATGTCGTTCCTTTGGGCAGACAACAGAAAGCCGTTTGAGAAAAGCAGAGCTCAGCCCAGCTCCACGAACCCCTCGGGCCAGCGTCCTTGTGAACCAGTCCCCTCCATTCGCCATATCCTGCGCCTACCCGGGTCTGTAAGTCACTTCTTCTCTGTCTCCATTTTCCTCCTCTTCACGACTTTGAACACTGCGTGGTCTATGGCCCCGGTTGGGGAACAAGTGAGGACCTGTGTGTGCTCTGACCGGAGCCAACTGCTGTGTGTAAAGTGATTGAATACAAAAATTAGAAATGAAAAGGAGGTTGGGGAGAGGGGGCCAAAGCAAACACATGTAGCAAACGCAGGGGGAGAAGAAAGGCTTGTAAGATCCCTAAATTGAGCAGCTCTCGGAGTGTTGTGATGAATGCCAGGGAGAGAATCGTGGTCTGGTTTTGCTCCTGTGGGGCTGTTCTGCCAAGCTCACCGGACAAGGTCTGGTCACAGCACGGTGGGTAGCATCTCAGAGATGCTTTGAAGAGTGAAGCTGGGCTGGAGTGGGAGTTATGAGCAGTCCTTGGGGGATTGTTTAGCTCTGGGTGGTGCTGTGGGAGCAAAGAACATCATAGAATCATTTAGGTTGAAAAAGACCTTTAAGATCATTGAGTCCAACCATTAACCTAGCACCGCCAAGTCCACCACTAAACCGTGTCCCTAAGCATCGTGCCCTTCCCACAGTTTGTTTTATTGCAGGGCCTCCCCCCAGCTTGCCATTACTCCCTGTCTCCCAGACAAAATTTTGCACATCCCCAGCTTCAGCCCCCGACTTCTCTCCAGCTTCTTCATCTCAGTCCACCTGGAGAGGAGATGCTGCTTGGGACGGAGTTGATGGGAGCACCTGCTCAGCACCCTACCACCCCCACCACAAACCCTGGCATGGGAGCGCTCCCCAGTGTGTTCTCCTACATGTTTGTAAGGAGCTTTTGAGTCATCCCAGCCAGCCCGTGGGTCATTTGTGTGCCCGTGTCCTTCCTTTACTTGTCATGTATATTTGGTGGTTGGCCACCAGAGTCCAGCCCCTTGGTTGCATGAGGCATGTTTTCAAAAACAGGACAATAATAATGGGCTTCTCCTTAGACGCTTCCTTCACAGGTAGATCTTTGTGCTAACATGTATACTGTCATCGGACTCACAAATATTTTTCCAAGCTCACGATGGCTGGAGGAGTGTTTGTGTACAACAAACATGACCCTAAATCACAGCAAATGGGCCTTGGTGCCTTTTGGGGGGGAATAGTTGTCTACTGCACAGCCAGCATAAATACTGAGAGAGGAAAACAGCTTTTCTCTAGAGGTCCTCTGTTTTGACACCAGCTATATCCAAAAGCCATTACAATTTGGTCGTGTTTTTGGTCACGTGAGTTGAGGAATCCCAGCTTTACCCCAGTGACAGCGTGCTTAAAAATCCAGTGGCTTTGGAATTTAGCATTGCTTAGCTCGGTGATTCGTCAAAAAGAGTCAAGGTCACCCTATGTGCTCCAGCATTTTCCCTGCACTTCTACCATCAGGTCTGGCTTACTTTTGAGCATATTGATCCATGAGAAGTTTCTATCCCACTTCTGCACGAGCTGTATCTGCACTGATGAGCAGCGGCTCTCTAATCGGTGTTTACCAGTTCAGCTCTTCTGTTGCAGCTAGAAGTGTCTTCAGGGACTTGATATAAAATGAAGAGATTTCAAATTTCTTCCGAAAAATCAGCTTCACAGTAATTATTGAGACACTGGAAGTGTGTTCATACATGTCTATAGGTGGCTGGAAGTGAGGTGTGAAACGCTTGTGAAATGAAAATCAGCCACGGTCCAGTGACTAAGTGGAGCCACACAGGTTTCTCCCAGTTGCAGATGATGGGATCTGATGATTACGACACACTTAATATACTCTAGAAAGCCAGAAATCCAGCTTCCTACAAGAAAAAAATTCATAGAAATTGTATGCCCAAATCTGAGGTTGTTCTGCATCCATGAGTTGAGGAAGATGGAGCTGGTGCTGGCTTGGGTCTATTTTAGGAAGAAGGCGATGTCTCTGGTGAGCTAAGTAAAATATCTTTTTTTGTTTTGTTTTTAGATTTCAACCTTATTACTCTTAGTAAAACCTGAAGATACTATTTCTTTACTTGTGCTCTCCTCTCTTACTGTACTCCTGGCTCAGCTTGTCCTGTTATCGGTATAGGCAGAGGGTACATATCTAATCAGAAAAAGAAAGCGATAAGATTAAGCAGAAAGGATGTTATTTTTGGTTAAGATTTGATAGGCATAACAACAAAATCCAGGATGACAGTAGAAATGATTAGTACTGAGCTTTCTGCAAGCTCTGAGGGGAAGCTGCCCCTTCCTCCCAGCCCCAGCTGCCGTTGTGGGCTGCCAGGTATTCCTGGAAATATGTTCCAACTTCGGAAATCTACAGCACAGCAAGCAGCTATTTGCATTTCAATTTCACCATTTAGGAAAAAGAGAAAAAGGGACGACAATTTTACTGTTGGCACATTCCCCCCCCTTAACTTGCATGTGGTTGGTTGCATGGTAAGAGATTTAAATGGTTACACGTCCAGCTAACAGCAAGCAAGGAGCGTTTTGCTGATGCCCACAGCATCTGCCATTTTTAAAACTGCTGGTGGATATACATTTTCCCACCTCATCACTGAAGAAAGCAAAGACCTGTTTAATCCGCTATAGGGAAATCCACGTTCATGTTTATTTTCCATTTGGCACTTGTTAATAGTGAACCAGGTGCATATGTGTTTCAGGAGCAGAAACCCAGGGCTGTCTATATCAGTTGAGCGTTTTCTCAGAAGCGGGGTCACGGGAAGAAGGCGCCGCTTCCCCAGGCTGATGTGGATACGCAGAATTCAGCCAGGGTTTACACGGGCGGCAGCTCTGCTGCCTGGTTGTTTCTATGATCTCTATTGCAACAATTAGCGTCAGAAGACAAAAGGAGAAAAAGGGAAAGTCCAGGGGAACGCAGTCTAAGTGTAAGAAATTAAAATGTTAATGCAGGTCAAGAAAGATTTTTCTCTGGCTGAAAATCTGTTGTGCTCACTCTGGAGCAGGGAGCTGCAGAGGGGCTGGAGCTGCGTCCGCATCGGTGAGCTTCCCTGAATGGCCCTTTTCAGCCTGCAGTTTGTGAAGAAAAGTGGGAAGGAGCCAAAACCAGGGCGAAGGAACATATAAATACTATGTGTAAGCAATGATGGTTTTTATTTGGAAGCAAACCCATATAGTTGAGACTCACCTTAGATAACTCGCAGCGGGGGTGGGAGAGCTTCTCTCATCTCCACCCACTACTGAAAAGTGAATTTTAGGAGATTTTGGGTGTTTACTGGGCTTTGGGAACCGCCTTTACAACCAGAAACCCTGCCAGGAGCTCCCAGTGCTCCCAGGTGCTGGGGTGGGTTTTGCCATCTCTAGATGTGGGGAACACCTCCTGTGCTCCCGACCTCCCATGGGGGAAGTTTCAGGGAGTATTAATAAAATACACGACGTGGGACTCACGTGCAGGGCAGCACGAGCACCCAGCCAGGGAGCTAACACGCTGTCACAGAAGCAACGTCGTGCCAAGGGTGGCTTTGCTGTGGGTCGCTGCTGGGGACCTGCTCTAGACTTGCAAGGGGGACGGTGTAGTTCGATGTCACACACACAGAATGTGACTTGGATAGACAGAAAGAACAAAGGATGGACCTTCAACCTCCACTGCACCTCTGACTATTCTCAGGCTGTTTCTTCCCCCAAAACATGAAGACCAGAGTGTTGAATTAGAAAAGATTCTGGTTTTTATATTTATGCAGGATTTTCATACGCAAGCTAAGTGCTCCGCAGAAAGTTAAGGGGAGTGGGCAGGAACGGGGCAAACACAGTGAGTGGCTTGTGCTCAGCTGTAGCTGCCTTGTAATGGTGGTGGTGTGCGGTGGAGGAGCTGTGAAAGTGAGCTGCAGTGTTTCCCTGCCACCTCCCAGCCCCAAAATCCCACAGAGCTTTGCAGTGCCCAGCACGGGGCGGCTCTGCACGCAACCGTGAAGCAGTCCTGCACAACAAGTAGGATGGGAAGGGAATGGGAAAAGCCATCAGAGCAGGCATATTCACAAGAATTAGGGTTTTTTTTAACTTTCCCCTTGTGGAAAGGTCCATTCTTAATTCATTGGGGATGACAGGTATAATTTAAACAAAAAAAGCCTTGGAAAGTCAAGAATAGAAGAGACATTTTTCACATGAAATCAATATTTTGGGCTTGTCTTCCTGTGACAAATATCTGAAGCTGCTGAAGGCAAATGAAAGATTTTGTTAGTTTCTAATTCTTCTCATTTGGACCAAGGACCATGTCTCAGCGTGGACATCTGCAGTGGGGTGGTGTGGGTGGCTGTCCCTCGGCTTGATGGAGACTGGCTCCTTCAGCAAGATGAAAAGGGGAAAAGAAGGGGAAAAATGGCTGAGTGGGCTCATATTATGCACTAGCAGATGGAGGAAAGGGAATAAACGGAAGCCGTTTGGTTTCCCTCGCTAGCAGAGATACACTAGCCGGGCAGGCAGGAAGGAGGGGACGGGAGGGACAGGCAGGAAGGCTGGCAGATGGTCAGACTTGTGGAGGGGAGTGGGTGGCTTGTGCAAAGGCGGCTGGAGGGGCTGTCAGGCACAGGATGGAGTTCCCTGTTTACTCAGGAAGTCTGCGGCGTGTCCTCTTCCCGTCTCCCCGCACTCCATGACACGTCCTGTTCATGATGCCAGCAGCTAAGGGATTTCACTCATCCCCCTGAAGCTGCTCCCTCACTGAGAGACGGAGGTCCTGAAATGGGAAGGCAGAGCACTGGCATTTCTTGCTACAGAAGAGGGAGAAAGGAGGTTGGTCACTGGGAGATGCATTGCCGGGTCCTCCTGAAGCACAGCGTGAGTTGCTGTCTCACTCGCACACTGGTCCAAGCTCTGACCTCAGCTACCCTGTGAAAGAAATCCCTTCCTCCTTCCATGTAGATTTATGGAGACTGCATTGCTCCTCTCCTGCTTTTCCATCTTCTGTGGACCATGGATCTTCCAGAAGATGAAGACTTGCTGTGCCCCTCCATCCCCTACTTTGAGAAGACCCTTGCCGTCTCCCAGTTCTCAGTCCCACCCCTCGCTGCCCCAGCACATCCGTGATGGACCTGCTGGCAGGGGACCCCAGCTGCTGCTAGAGATGGATGGCTGAACTTGCGCAGCAAGGACATGAGATGACCTCTCATCAAAACAAGCTTTGAGAGCTGTACTCGGCGTAAACCCATTCACTTGCATCTTCTTTTGCCCCATTGCCCTCTCATGCGATCGCTTGGGCTGGTTAACAGGGGTTTCCCCACCCAGGACAGCAGGACGGTGCCAGCAGGCACCGGGAAGCTCAGTTGTTTTCCTTTGGTTTTTCTCAGTGACGTTACCGCTGTGTGAGAGCGTGTAAAGCTGCTTCGCCCAACGGAGCTGGCGGGTTTGGATCCCCCTGCCATTAACAACGTGGTTGGGCCCCCCCTGCCATTAACACCTATGCAAAAATCATCAGTGGGTCACAGAGGGAAATACTGACTCCCGGACCCAAGCAGATGGAGCGAGGATAAAAGCTATAGAAACATCTGTACCGGCATGGAGTCTTACTAGTAAAAACGCTGTAATCCAGTAGTACCGTTTCCCGCAGGCCTTTCAGAAGGAGAGGGACCGTTGCATACTGGGATCTGTAGTTCCTTGGAGCTGCAAATGCCCACACTGCAGGGAGAGGAACCTGTGGAGTTTCATCTGAAGAGATTCCTCCCTGTGGGGCTTTAGTTACGAGAGAGGATCACGTTTAATTCATTGCATCTGAATGGTTGCATCTTTTTTTCCCTTGAAAACAGAAGGAAAATCCTGGGTTTTCCTTGCTGCCTCCTTCGCCCTTGTCTTTGCCTTGGGAAGATGCTGTGCTACCCTGTGTCACCACCTGAGAACCTCCCAGTGCAGGAGCATCGCTGGTTCAGGGTCCTTCCGCGTGTCCCACGCTCCCGGCTGGCGGGGGGTGGATCACGCAGCACCCCGGCGCAGCAGCAGCC